>NC_088800.1:65930326-66232522 GCF_011386835.1 Chrysemys picta bellii | reverse complement strand
CTTTAATGACAGGGACCAGTTACCTGACCACTAACCATGCCAGCTTATAGCGCAGAATACTTTTGAGGGACTACATAGACAGGCCCTAGTTTTACACTTCTGATTACAATTACCTTGGTTAACTAAAATCACAAAGAACTTGAATGAAAGTAACACACACACACACACACTCACACTCTCTTTAGGCACTAGACAAAATAATTCTGCCTAATTAAAGTGATTTACACCAGTAGTTCTCAACCTATTTACCATTGTGGATCACATATGCAGCTCTCCATGTGTTATGTGGGCTGCATCCACACAATATACATACTACCTATATGGTCCTGCGGATGTCACATGGGCCGCAGCTGTGTGCTGATTGGGCCGCAAACAGCCGGTGGGCCACAGCTTGAGAAGCACTGATTTACACCCTTCTCAGGGTCACTAACTTGATTATTTGAATTAGCTACCCAATTGAGGTGCATCTTAACTTAGGTTTACTATATGGTAGCAGTGAACTATAAAATGTAAATTAATGTATTTTGATTCCCAAAGCAAGCATATGTATATGCAGTTAATTTTTTAAATTCACTCAAGAATGAGCCACTTATTTAGCCACTTTATTTTCTGAAAAAAAATTTTTTTTTTAAACTTTTGTAAGTAAACAGTGCTCTCATTCCACTTCTCATAGTGAGCAGTAATTTCCCTATTGGGGCCGTGTGTGTGTCTAGAGGTCAGTGTTTTAAAGAAGGTCATTGACTACTTATCACTATGAAATTGGCATGAGGATTAAGTAAGGTTACAATGTTTAAACATTAATACAAAGTATTCTGTCCAATAGGATTAGGAGTCTGTTTTCTATTTTCTGTGTCAGAATCAATAACTACTCAGAGAAAAATGCATTCAACAACTCAACTGTTTGGAGATTTGTGACCACGGATACCTCCCCTCATCTCTTTCACTAGACTCCATGGATTTACTCCACAGGTGAGTTGGCGAGTTCCCTGAATGATTGTCAAAAGGGAAAACAACCCATGATATTAGGCTATGACTGTCACATAGCATTTCAGAACAATGCTACAAATTGCATAACACAATAAAGTATTCTGTTTGTAATATCTCAACCAACTACCATAATACAGTTATACTATTAGAGAAAGTTAGATTTAATACCTGAATTTGATTTAAAGTGAATGAAGTTTGCCATCTGAAGTATTTAGGCATATTTCTGCCTATTCAGCTGTACACAGCCTTTGTGTTCTTGCTTTAAGATCATTTGATGTTTTCTTGAACAAGCTACTGATGCGAAAAAGCCTTTGCAAAACTTGGTTTTGGTAATAAGCCAATCAACTCTTTGGCACCAAGGAAAGTCAGCAATAGTGAGCCGCTTGGCAAAGCTCACTAAGTATTTAGTACGATAAGCGAGAGCTAAGCAAACTTAAGATGCTCACGCTAGAATGTGGACTTTACACAAGCACTCAAGTAGAGATAGAACACAGACAGAATCATGTTTTAAGCATGTGAATGTTCAAACATTGGCAGCCCAAATTAAGTAAAAACTAATTTTCATCTTTCCTAAAATGATTTAGTCCTCTTCTACAATAAAGACAGAAGGGTACTCTGTACTGCTGATGCCTTTGATAGATCATGAAACAAATCTAAGCAGATATGTCACACCTTAAGGTAACTGGGGACACAGACAGCTAGTGAAAACCTTCACAATTTTGCTCTACAGAGACTACCATTTGGTAGGCTTAGTGAGGAAGAGAAGAGAAAGAGGAGGAGAAAAGAAACTGGGAGCCAGGGAATTGGGTTTGTTTAGTCTGGAAAATACGACAAGGGACAAAATAGCAATTTTTGAAGTATCTAAAAGGTTGTTACAAGGAGGAGGAAGAAAAATTGTTCTTCTTAACCTCTGAGAATAGGATAAGAAGCAATGGTCTTAAATTGCAGCAAGGGAGGTTTAGGTTGGACTTTAGGAAAAACTTTCTAACTGTTAGGGTGGTTAAGCACTGGAATAAATTGTCTAGGGAGGTTGTGGTATCTCCATCGTTGGAGATTATTAAGAGCAGGTTAGACAAACACCTGTCAGGAATCGTCTAGATAATTAGTCCTGCCACAAGTGCAGGGGACTGGACTAGATGACCTCTCAAGGTCCCTTCCAGTTCTAGAATATGCAGGTAGCAATGTGGATAGGGAAAACATGGAGTTTCAGTATGTTTTACTACAAGAACTACTCAACTAGTTGCAGTGAAGCCTATAAACCCAACACATGCATTGGGGCTACAACATCCTGGTTATCCTCTGCATAATACTGCTTGACTTCACAGTTCTTTGCCCCTTGGAACCTACCCATTCTGCTGGCTTCTTTTATGATGCTCAGGAAGCAATCTGGGCAGGAGAACAAATTAGTTCTGAATCCCTGTCTAACTCAACTGGCTCTAATAGCTCAACAAAATTCCCATACCTGTTTGTACTGCTGTTATGTCAATGGTACTCATACATAAAGAGAAATGGTTGATACAAAGTGACAGCGGCTTATTAAGAGAAACATAGTGGCAAATGAAATTCCTACTTTTTTCCAGCTAGAAGGAAATTATGGACTGAGGAATTTTAGAAGAGACAGTAGCAACCCTTTCAATGTCTGTTTATTGTGCCAACAGGCAAACCTTACAATGAGGTGATTCCAGTAACACTTACCTATTTGTACTTGTTCTGGCTGGCTAAGTGACACAAATGCTGATGTATCATCAATCCAAGATACCTGAATATTACCTAAAAATGCAGATAAAACAAGAATCATCACAACAGTTATGACATTTCACATAATCTAACAGGTTCAATCCATGTACTGATGTGCCATGGGATGGATAAAGTCACATGCCTTCTAGTAACTAGAGTTTGAGATAATTATGTCCACTTGGATCTTACTGTAATGCGTACACTTCACATACATGAGCCCAGAATCTTTTAACCATGAGTGGGCATGAAGCACTGAGCATCCTCAACCTCCACTCATTTCCTTCAGTAATATAGGCATCCAGGTAGAAGACTCAGTTACAAGTGGGGAAGGAGGGTGGGTCAGAGTATCCACATGGACAAAAGCATCTCTAAACCGCTCCACTTACTGTAAGTTAGGTTACCTCTGCAAGCATTTGTCCACCTGCATACCGCTATTAGTGACTGGCCAGCAGTTAACCCAAGGAGCTGGGTGATAAGACTCCTATCTAAAAAACAATAAGACAGACCTGCCTAATTTGATCTAGAAGATCCTACAATGGAGTAGTGATTGGTAAATATATGAGCAAAACTCTAAGTAACTGCTCTACTTCTCAGAAATAGAAATTCTCCTAAGATGAGCCATAGGAGTACCTGCACTAGCTTGAAAAGGGAGGATTACTTTGCTCAAAATGTAAGAAACTTAAATACAAACTGAAACCTAATTTGAGAGCGTCTAGGTGGCAACAGATCATTCCTTGGATTTATTAGCAAAAGCTACCACAAGCCTGCAAGAGTTTCAGCATGACTGTTTTAAATAATGTTATTAGAGCCTTGTCCTCTTATTTATGTGTATAAAACTTAGTTTCTGTGGGAGAGTCAGGCAGCTTGGGAAAAATGCTCGCAGATGTATAAACTAACTTAAATGATAATCTGAATTTCTTTCGTAAAAGCTACAGGTACAGCCTAATTATAACTCTGTCCTTATGGAATACAGCATATCGGGGGAGGGGGCCATCACCAAAGCCTGTTTTTCATTCATTGTGAGCTAAAGTGATATCCACTAAAAATGTTGCTTACAGAGAAATAATATAGCAAATATGATGAAAGATTCAAAAGAAGGGTCCATTAAAAACAGCAGCAGCAGATTAAAATCTCAGGTGAAATAAAGAGCTATTGGGTTGATTTAATGAAGAATGCACCATTCTCACAAAATAAACTGGTTCATGATATAAGGGGGGGAATATCATGCACCCCTCTGTTTATATAATGCATCACCATCATGTTGTCTCTGTTGGGATCTTGCTGTCCCAAAGGAGGGGTAAGAAAGTCTTGCAGACTAGACAAACAGCTCTGAGTAGAAATACATTTGTGTAATTGACTTTGTCCAAGACCATAGACCTGGACCTGAAGGTTGTTTAAGGTCGTTTCTACCCTAGAAAACTTTTGCTGGCATAGCTATACCAGCAAACCCTCCTACTGTAGACACAGTTTATACTAGCATAGGAGTGCTTCTGCCAGCCTAGCTCAATTTACAACTGCAAATCCAATTCCAAAGTAGGCCTTGAGGCATGTGACTAGAAACAGCAAAATATAGCATGCCCAGACAGACAAAGTTTGTCTCAATTAAATCTCAACCACAAATTAACAATCTTCTCAGATCATTACTGATAGAAACTCTGATTCCAAGTGTAAGTTAGTTTAATAATTTTAGGTTTCCATCCTATTCAGATAGGTTACAGAATGCTTTTTGAAGCTGTCAGATAATAAAGTGATGCTCTTTTTTGCTATGATTAAACATCCTGAGCTTTTTATTCTCTAGTTTGCAAGTTAAGTACTGTACCTTTGAGTGGGCCAGGTGTTCAGGATGTAAAATTACAATAATCTGAAGACCCCAAGAAACATAATTGATTCAATATGGTTTCTGACAGCCCCACTGAGCTTTCATAACAGAAAGCTCAATCATCCTGTAAATAAAGTTTATCACTTAAGCGCAAGTTCTCTGAAGTTATGTTTATACTACATCGCATTTCAAGAGGTTCAATCTTCTCCATTATTCTAATAGTCTAGAATGTTTAAGGAATGTGGATCCCTGCCCTCCCGTGGGGAAGAGATTCAGTACAGTGGGGAAAATTATGCTACTAGCCTTTGCAAGTGGCATAACAGTTCTTTGAGTACACCTCTACCTCGATATAACGCTGTCTTCGGGAGCCAAAAAAATCTTACCATGTTATTGGTGAAACCGCGTTATATTGAACTTGCTTTAATCCACCATAGTGTGCAGTCCCCCTCCCCGGAGCACTGCTTTACCGTGTTATATCTGAATTCGTGTTATATTGGGTCGCGTTATATCGAGGTAGCGGTGTATAAGGATTCAGAGTCAGGCAAAAGAGTAGAGAGGTGAGTGCACAATATGCATCTGGTAATAATCTGTTAACGTCACACTAGACAGAAGAAAGCTTTTCCTGGCCACTTTAACCCTGTTCCAAACAGATCTTAAAACAGTTTACTGTACTGATTATGTAATGCATCATCTTTTTTTTCCATATGATTTAATTACGATGAATTCATATTAACTTGTTTCATTGGCATCCAGTTGGATGGTCATGTCGCATCTTTCAAGTCTTCTTGCATTTGCCATTCTACAGTTCTACCCTTCATTACTTGATTCTGATCCAACTGGTACGCATTTTCCTTGATACTTGCTCATTTCACCATTTTTAATCCATCAATACGAGGGATGTTAAGAGATACTAGGTTAAATATTTTGAGGCATGAACATAAAAATCTGCAATCCAAAGTGAGCGAACCCCAAAAGGAATTCTTATGCAATTCCTCATGCTGATCAGAGAGTCCATGCAAAAGAAGTTTGCTCATATTTAAGCTGACCTTTGATTAAAAGTATGTTAACTGAAGAGAAATAGGCTCATAGAAGCAGGAGAGAATAGTAAGCTAGGTCATCCAGCAAATCTGGCAAGCATTCTCGATAAATTTTACAAATATTGTATATTTCATGAGGATGGTGAAAGGATAATAGATGTTTGAAAAATAGACAGCTCTGCTGCAAGTACAGTATTTAGCAAAAACACAGCTAGATGCCAACTTACATACTGCAATACCAAGCCAAATATTTGACATTCACTAGAGTACAGAACACTAGCAGGAGAGGGTTGAGCCAGAGAGTTCTCAGTTTTGAGACATCTAATACAGGCCAACTGTCTTCTACAATCTAAGAAGCGGCATTTTAGCCTAGCCTACAAGGTCACAAGTTGTCAAACAGATTTTTCCCCCCATTAAAAAAAAGTTTACAGCTTAACTTTTAAGTGTTGTTAGAATTTATTTTATCCAAATGTCAGGAGATGAGACTTAAATCCGCCATTTCTGAGGAAAAGCTGCCATGTTAATATTTGGGTTCAATATTTTAGTTTTTAAATTAAAATTATGTGACAACCGAAAATACGGGAATTATCTTTTGGGACAGCACATTGCACTATAATGCCTAAGTGAATTATACATTATTCAAACAATATGTATGGAAGGATATGCTAAGACTCTCCCTGTTTTCATATTAAAGATTGGCTGAGTACTATATAGGTCACCCTGAAGTTGTAAGCAACTTTTGGACACCTGTTCACCTGACACTTTTGGACAGTGGAAACAGTTTAAGTCTTTATCTTGTGGGCAGGGGGGTAGTGCAGGTACTTCTACAGCATTTGCCAGCTAATGTAACTGAGAACAGTTAATAGAAACTATACATTTCAACTTTCTGGCTAGAAGACAGAGTGCAAAGAAAGCAAGAACAGCTAGAAGGGGTGGTCAAGAAATCTATCTTCAATTGGGAATGGAAAGGAAAGGCCAGAAATGCTCAGAGCAGAAACAGAATGGAAAACTTTCACGGTGACCTGTATAACCAATCCTAAAATTTCTTTAATACATGCTGAATTCCTCCAGAGTATATGGGAGGTATCTAGTACATATTACTATATTAGAAGGGTTTAAAAAAAAAACTGGGCAGTTCACCTTGAAATACCATTTTTATTTTTAAAATGCAAAAGTTATAAAGTTAGATTAAATATTAATTTTATGACAGACATTAAAACACTATCATAATTAATAAACCTTGAAGACAAATGCTCAAGCAACAGTGGTGTTACAACCAAGCAACGTGGAATATGAAGTATAGGTGTGCTGGTGTACATAAGGTTTTTCAATATATGTTTCAAATGATGGTTTAAAGTGACTTTAAGAAGTCAAAATCTTATCTATGTAACACCTGAATTATTAAAACTGAATTTTAAAAAATCCAGCGTTATTTGTGCATTTCACATTTTGAACATCATCAAGCTTAGACAATGAAAACAGATTAGCATCCATTTTTCCTCCCCAACTAAATGATTCTCTTGCACTAGCAAAATGCTATGTTAAGTCTGCTTAAGTCCAACTCATTCATTCTGGTGAATTTAAAAAAAAGGAAGAGTTTGGCAATAGTTTGACAATACTTTGAGTCTAAGTTACCTATAATTAGCAAGGACTAAACAAAGGCTATGAATTCAGCATAAAACCTTGGTTAAGTATATCACATTTGTCATCAAATGACACTGTTGAATATTTAATACTATTTCAAGGTAAAAAGAGGTAAAAATAATGTTTTAAGGGATTTCACAGTCCTGTGCCGAGATTTCTTTAGGTTCTAACCAGCACTCATTATGAAAGTTTTAAAAATATCATTTAGCCAGGGTAAGAAAACTCGTTAAAAAAAATGCAGCATGAAACATGTTAAAATCATGACAACAACAACAGGAGGAGTGGTAAATAACAAAGAGGATTGGTCACTGATACAGAGCAATCTAGACCGCTTGGTAAACTGGGCAGAAGCAAACAATACATATTTTAATACGGCTAAATGGAAACGTGTATACTTCCAGGAACAAAGAAGAGGCGGTTACTCACCTGTGCAGTAAAAAACGGTTACTCACTTTCTCGTAACTGTTGTTCTTTGAGATGTGTTGTTCATGTCCATTCCAACCAGGTGTGTGCTCACCGCGTGCACGCCAACCGGAAGATTTTTCCCTTAGCAGCGTCTGTAGCGTCGGCCTGGGCACCCCCTGGAGTGGCACCTTCATGGCGCCCAATACAGGGCCCTGCCAAACCTCCAACTCCTCAGTTCCTTCTTGTTGGCTATTCCAACAGAGGGGTAGGAGGGTGGGTATTGGAATGGACATGAACAACGCATCTCCAAGAACAGTTAAGAGAAAATGAGTAACAGTTTTTTCTTCGAGTGATTATTCATGTCCATTTCAACCTGGTGACTCACAAGCCAAAGCTCAGGAGGTGGGGTCGGAGTCATGCACTGATTGGAGCACAGCACGCCCAAAGGCCACATAGTCTCTGGCCTATTGTGTAATTGCATAGTGCGTTGTATGCATCAAGGACCACATAGCCGCCCTGCAGATTTCCTGGGTGAGGACTTGCGCTAGGAACACCGCCGAGGAGGCCTGGACCCTGGTAGAGTGGGCGGTAATCGGCAGGGCGGGCATCCTCGCCAGGCCGTAATACTCCCGAATGCAGGAGGTGATCCACGAGGAGATACGTTGAGAAGAGACAGGGAGACCTTTCATTCTGTCCACCACGGCCACAAAGAGTTGGACGGACTTCCGGAACAACTTAGTCTTCTTTATGTAGAAGGCTAGGGCCCTATGTACATCCAGTGAGTGCAGCCTGCGCTCCGCATCGGAGGAGTGTGGCTTGGGATAAAAACACTGGGAGGAAGATGTCCTGGCCCATGTGAAACTGGGAGACAACCTTAGGGAGAAAGACCGGGTGAGGTCTGAGTTGGACCTTGTCCTTATGAAAAACTGTGTAAGGGGCCTCGGACGCGAGGGCCCTGAGCTCCGAAACCTGTCTAGCCAAGGTAATTGTCACGAGGAACGCGACCTTGTACGAGAAATAGAGCAGGGAACACGTCACTCTGGTGTTCAAATGGAGGGCCCATAAGTTTGGAGAGAACTAGATTAAGGTCCTAGGCTGATGTGTCTGCAGGAAGAGCCTGTCCAGGCCCTTGAGGAAATGACTGACTAGAGGATCTATGAAGACCAAGAAGCCGTCTGTGCCCGGATAGAAGGCGGAGATGGCAACTAAGTGGACCCTTACTGCTGACAGGGACAGGTTTTGTTGTTTTAGGTGAAGGAAGTAGTCCAGTATGAACGGTATGGGGGTGAGCAACGGCAACTGTCTGCCCAGATGGAGAACCGTTTCCACTTGGCAAGGCACGTTGCCCTGGTGGAGGGCTTTCTACTACCAAAGAGGACTTGTCTGAGATGATCCAAACAGGACAGTTCCACGGTGTTTAGCCACTGAGCATCCAGGCCATGAGGTGGAGCGACTCTAGATTCGAGTGCCGGAGTCGGCCATGGTCCTGTGTGATCAGATCCGGGTCCAGCGGGGCGCGGCCACGCTGGCACTATCAGTATGACTCTGGGCCCAAGTTCCTGTGGATCTTCAGGAACACCTTGTGGACAAGCAGAATTGGTGGAAAAGCATAGAGCAGGCTGCCCCCCCACAGGACGAGGAAGGCATCTGCAATGGATCCTGGACTGACTCATGAGGGAGCAGAATAGCTGGCATTTCTTGTTGCCGCGAGTGGCGAACAGGTCTAGCTGGGGAGATCCCCAAAGACAAAAAGATTGAGCTCACCACATCCAGCCAGAGGGACCACTCGTGGCCATGGAAGGTCTGGCTGAGACTGTCCGCCAGCTCCTGCTGCACTCCTGGGAAGTATGACACCTGCAGGTGGATCGAGTGCTCTACGCAGAAGTCCCACAGCGCGAGGGCTTCCCGGCACAGGGGAGAGGAGCGTGCACCCCTGTTTGTTGATATAGAACATGGCTGAGGTGTTGTCCGTGAGAACTGAGACGCACCTGCCCGCTATGTGAGTTTTGAAAGTGTGACATGCCAGACACACCGCTCTCAGCTCTCTGACATTGATGTGCAGAGCAAGGTCCGCCTGAGATCAGAGGCCTTGTGTCCTGAGGTCCCCTAGATGAGCTCCCCAGCCCAGATCTGATGCGTCTGTCACCAATGAGAGAGAGGGCTGAGGGCCGGCAAAGGACACTCCCGCACAAACCACTTGCGGGTTGAGACCCCATAGGAGGGAGTGCAACACCGGGCGGGGAAGGGTTATGATGCTATCCAGAGCGTCTCGGGCTGGCCGATACACCGACGCCAGCCAAGACTGGAGTGGGCGCAGTCTGAGTCTGGTGTTCTGTACCACATAGGTGCATGCAGCCATGTGTCCCAGCAGCTTTATGCAGTTCCTTGCTGTGGTCATGGGAAACTGTCTGAGGCCCCGTACGATGTGCCCTAGTGAGCGAAACCTGGCTTCCGGGAGCTATGCCCCGGCTTGAGTCGAGTCTAGGACTGCGCCTATAAACTCTATCCTCTGCACCGGGGACAGAGTAGATTTGGCCTCATTTAGGAGGAGACCTAATTTGAGGAAGGTCCTTCTTATGAATTCGACCTGAACCTCCACTTGGGCTCTTGAGCGGCCCTTGATCAGCCAGTTGTCAAGGTAAGGAAAAAAAGTTGCGTAGGAATGCCACGACGACTGCCATGCATTTTGTGAATACTCAGGGAGCTGTTGACAGTCTGAACGGGAGGACAGCAAACTGATAGTCGCCGCTGCTCACCACAAATCTGAGGTAGCGTCTGATGTGGGACTACTGCGATGTGAAAATACATGTCCTTCAAGTCGAGGGTGGCGTACCAATCTCCCGGATCCAGCGAAGGGATAATGGACGTTAGCGAGACCATGAGGAATTTGAGTTTCTTTACAAACTTGTTGAGCTCCTGCAGGTCCAAGATGGGTCTGAGTCCCGCTTTGGCCTTCTGTATGAGGAAATACCAGGAGTAAAACCCCCTTGCCCTGTAGCTCCTGAGGAACCTTCTCCACTGTCCCCACTGAGAGGAGGGACTGCACTTCTTGAATTAGAAGTTGTTCATGAGAAGGGTCCCTGAAGAGGGATGGGGAAGGGGATGGGAGGGCACAGAATTAGATAGAATATCCCCTCTCTACCATGCAGATCACCCAGCGGTCTGAAGTAATTTGGGACCAGGCATGGTAGAAAGGGAATAGACGGGACGAGAAGGTAAGAGGGGAAAAGGATCCAGAGTCCGTACTGGTGAGACGTCCTTGACCGCACCTTCAAAAGGGTGGTCTAGGCCCAGCGGAGGCTTGGTCTGGCCAGAGTTTTGCCCAGAGGAGGGATGTTGCCTCCTCCTACCACTCCTGTTTCGCTTACACGGAGCGTCCTGGTGGTTCTGCGGCTGATAAGGCCAAGGGGCAGACTGATGCCTAAAATGTCTGCACTGGGTAGCTGGTGTGTGGAGCCCCAGCGAGCGAAGAGTAGCCCTCAAACTGTTAAGTCTCTTATCTGTTTTTTCAGGGAACAGGGAGTATCCCTTGAAGGGGAGGGCCTGTATGGTCTGCTGGACCTCGTGGGGCAGTCCAGAGACCTGTAGCCAGGAGCCTCGCCTCATCACCACCCCTGTGGCCAGCGTGCGTGAGGCTGCATCTGCCGCGTCCAGAGCTGCTTGCAGAGAGGCCCGGGAAACCAACTTCCCCTCCTTCACAAGTGCGAAGAACTCTACCCGAGAGTCCTGAGGCAGGAGCTCTGACAACTTAGCCATTGCCGAGCAGGCATTCTGTCCGTAGCAGCTCACAACGGCCTGCTGATTGGCTATGCAGAGCTGCAGGCCCCCCGATCGAATAGACCTTTCGGCCAAATAGGTCCAGCTTCTTGGCACCCCTGTTTTTAGGGGTGGAGCCTTGGAACCCCTGGTGCTCTCTCTGATTGGCTGCATCGACCACCAAGGAGTCTGGGGGAGGGTGGGTATAAAGGTGTTCGTACCCCTTAGACGGTATGAAGTAGCGCTGCTCGGTTTTCTTGGTTGTAGGGGCCAGAGAAGCAGAGGTTTGCCACAGATTTTTGGACATGTCAACTACTGTTTTTATTAGTGGCAGAGCAACCCTGGATGGGCCATAGGGGGCAAGGATGTCCACAACACAGTCACAGGGTGAGTATCCCCAGGCTTTAAGTGGCCCATCTCATTAGCTGCTGGAGAACACAGTTTTTCGAGAGCCGGGGCCGTCAATGTCCCTGCGACTGCTTCATCAGACGAGGATGAGAGGACGGGTAGCGGGCCCTGTTCGCTACCCTCCGCCCCTCTGGGGTCCCTCAGCACATAGTACTCGAGCTGCGGTGCCAGTGCTGATGGGGGATTCAGCACCGCAGCTGGTGCCAGGGCTGACAAATCCGGCGGTACTGAGCCCAACGGTGCCGGCGAGGTTGAAGCTGGAGCCCTTGACGGTGCTGTTGCCTGGAGACATGGTGCCAGAGCAGTCTGCGCCAGCAGTGCCGCTCCCTTGGATGATGGTGCCGCTGATGGTGGTGCCGGCGCTGTCTGTGGCACGAAAGATGCCGAAGAGGTTTCTACAGGGGACCAGAGTTCCTGAGTGGTGTGCCGTAACATGCGTGCCCCCCAGCCCGTGAGGGAAGCATCTGTGGTAACTATAATGGAGGGGGACTCCTGCACGAATGGGACTCCGGAGCAGAGGTTGTGTGGAAGAGTCCACCATGCGAGTGAGTCCTTGACTTTGGTATGGATAGAAGTCTGTTTAGGCCATGCACATTTGGTCTGTAGACCGTGGTCATCCAACCCTGTAGGCACCGGCAGTGGCGTGCATTCTTGACCACAAAAGTGCAAGAGGCCATATGTCCGAGAAGTTGCAGAAAGTCACAGACAGTGGCCTGCGGGCCGTTCTGCAACTTGGCGACAAGATTCTTTATAGTGTTGAATCTGTCGGACGGGAGAGATGCAAGTCCGGTTATGGAATCGAGGTGAGTGCCTATGAACTCTAGTCGTTCAGTAGGAGTTAATGTGGATTTGTTTTTGTTTATTTGTAGGCCAAGACCCTGGAAGCAGTCAATGGTCATCTGCATGGGTTGGATGGCCTCCTCGAGAGTCTGCGCCTTGAACAGGCAATCGTCCAGGTAAGGAAAAATTATGACTCCTTTTTTCCGCAGGTGCGCCGTTGCCACCGCGAGAATCTTGGAAAAGATGCAGGGTGCTGCGGAGAGGCCAAAGGGCAGTGGGAATAAACACCCTTTCCCCTGTGTGGATCAGGCACTGTCTCCACTGCTCCTAGTTGCCGGTGTATGCATGCCTAACGATCTGAGCGTCGCTCTGGAATCCTTCATGGTGTGCAGCACCTCGTTGGTTTGTGCTGCAAATAACTTCTCACGATCGAAGGGGAGAATCTCTACGGTATTTTGTATCTCATGTGGGAAAGAAGAAGAGGCAAACCATGAAGCCTGACGTATCACTACGGCCATTGCGGTGGACCTGGCAGCTGTGTCCGCAGCATCGAGGGCAGCCTGCAGTGCCGTGTGGAAAATAATCTGCCCTTCAGAGACTACTGCTTTGAATTGTTGTCTCTTGTCCTCTGGGATGTCATTAATAAAATCCATGAGTTTCCCGTAATTTCTGTGATCGTATTTGGCCAGTAGGGCTGCGTAGTTTGCCACTCCAAATTGTAGCATGGATGATGCATAAACTTTGCTGCCAAGTAGGTCCATTCTTTTGCTGTCCTTATCAGAGGGAGTGGACCGGAAACGCTGCTGTTTGTTCTTTTGGTTGGCTGCTTCTACCACCAGTGAATTTGGTGCTGGGTGTGTGAAAAGGAATTCTGAACCCCTGGAGGGGACATAGCATTTTCGGTCTGCCCTTTTGCCGGTAGGGGGTATGGTGGCTGGGGCTTGTCAGATATTCTTGGCAGGGTCCATAATGGCTCCATTAATAGGTAGAGCGATCTTGGAGGAGGTCCAAGGTTGTAATAGGTCAGTCAGCTCATGCTGAGTCTCCAACACCTCCTCCAGAGTGATCTTGAGCTCATTAGCCACTCTTTTGAAGAGGTCCTGAAAATGAGTAAAATCATCAGCTGTTGTTGGGGATGGGGACATAATAGCCTCATCCAGTGAGGAGGATGAACTATTATTATTTGGAGAGGTTTCAGGTGCCTCCTTGTCTGCGTGCACCGCTGCAGGTTGCTCCTGTGCATCCGTTGCAGAAGCGTGCACAGGTACAGAAGGAGGTCTAGTGTCGCCTCTGCATGGGCTGTGCCAGCTATTGTGGTGCCTGCTGTAGGACCCCACGGGTTCCAGTAATGCTTATCTGACTAAAAAACTAGGTAAAATGTATAAACACCTATCTAAAGCAAAAAAATAATTGAGCAAGACTGCTGAGCTCCATCTCAGGCCAGGACAGTAGAGAAGGAATTGAGGAGCCTGGGCTGTGTGCTATTGAGGCACAGTCGGCGTGTGGCGGCCCGTGCAAGTACTGCTCTAAAAATCTCCGAGTGAAGGTGCACCAACACCTGGAGCGTAGCACCCACAGGAACATCTCTCGAAGAAAAAGAAGAACGTATGCCATATTTACAGGATGAGGGACTCTATGCTGGGAAGCAGACACTCTGAAAGACATTTAGAGGTTGGGGTGGACAATCACCCGAATGAGTTCCCAGTCTGACGCTGTGGCCAAAAGAACTAATATGATCCTGGGATGCATCAACAGGGGAATCTCGAATAGGAGAGATTATTTTACCTCTCCACACTTGGCACTGGTGAGACCATTGCTGGAATACTACATCCAGTTCTGGTGCTCACAATTCAAGGAGGATGTAGATAAATTGGAGAGAGTTGAGAAAAGAGCCACAAGAATGACAAAGGATTAGAAACATGCCTTATAGTGATAAACTCACTGGCTTGAGCTTCTTGAGTCCAACAAAGAGAAGGTTAAGGGGTGACTTGATTAAAGTCTTGAAATACCTACATGGGAAACAGAAATTTGATAACAGGCTCTTCAGTCAAGCAGAGAGGCATAACAATTTAATGGCTGGAAATGGAAGCTAGACAAATTCAGACTGAATACAAGCTTTAAATTTAACGGTGAGAGGAATTCACCACTGGAACAATTTACCAAGGTCCATCACTGAATTATTAAATCAAGACTGGCTTGTTGTTCTAAAAGATAACCTCTAGGAATTATTTTGGATGTCAGACTAGATGTTCACAATGGTTCCTTCTGGCCTTGAAATCTATGAATTTTTTTTTTCAAACTAGAAAATCTAAGACTGCTTCCTCTATTACTTTAAGCTTCGCAGAGGCTGGCTGATCCTGAAACCTTGTATTGGAGCTCTTCAAAACAAGAGATTTTATTTTTAAAAAAAATCAGAGACCTTGATTTTTTTCAAAAATTATGGACTGTTTATTTGTTAATAGTGGGATGAGATTTATTACTTCTATGACTACTACTGACTTTCCTTGGGGGCTTTTGGCAAGTCACAACCTCATTATCCCTCGATTTCTACCATCTGTAAAACAGAAGTACTACTATATAACATCACCCTAGGATGCTGAAAGGCTTAGATTAAAATGGTTTAAAATGCTTAGATGGTAGGAAGTTCCACAGGACTGACAAAGAAAATGTGGTGACAATATTTTTAAAAAGGTAAATGGGATGACCCAAGCAATAATAGGTTTTTCAGCATGACACTGACCTTTGCCAAACTAGCAAAGAATAATTAAAAAAAATAGTTAATAACAGAATTAAAAAAGAAAAAAGGAGGCTAATATAATACCAATCATCGGAGGTTTATGGCAAATAGATTGTGTAACTTGATATGTTTTTGATGAGATTAAAAGTTTGATAAAGATAATAGTTTCGATCTAATATAGACTTCTGTAAGGCATTTGACTTGGTACTGCATGATATTTTGGTTAAAAACTAGAATGACTCAAAATAAACATTAGCACAAACTAAATGGATTAAAAACTGTCTATCAGGTCTCAAAATTTTGAACAGGGAATCATCAGTAATTCGGTTTCCTGAAAGGACTGGTTCTTGGCCTTATGCTATTTAACACTTTTTCCCAGTGAACTAGAATTAAAAGTCATGCCTGATAAAGTTGCCAGACGATGAAGATGGGGGGGGAGTGGCAAATAACAGAGGACAGGTCACTCACAGAGCAATCTGGATCACTTGGTAAACTGGGCATAAGCAAACAATGTGCATTTCAATACAGCCAAATGTAAGGTCATACATCTAGAAATAAAGAATGCAAGCCATCCTTAAAAGATGAGGGACTATCTTGTGAAACAGCAACTTTGAAATGGACTTGAGAGTCATGGCAGATAGTCAGCTAAACATGAGTTCCGAGTGCAATGCTGTGGCCAAGAGGGCTAATGTGATCCATTGATGAACAAACAAGGGAATACTGAATAGGAATAAATTATTGCTGCTGTATTTGGCACTGGTGTTAGCACTGCTGGAATACTGCGTCCAGTTATGGTGTCCACAATTCAAGAAAGATGTTGAAAAATGGGTAAGGGTTCAGAGAAGAGCCACAATAATGATTAACGGATTGGAAAAACATGTCTTATTGAAAAAACTCAAGGGGCTCAATCTATCTAGCTTATCAAACAGAAGGTTGAAGAGTAACTTGATCACAGTCTCTAAATACCTACATAGGGAACAGAAATTTGACACTGAAAGGATCTTCCATCTAGTAGACAAGGCATAACAAGATCCAATGGATGCAGGTTGACAGTGAGTAGGTTTAGATTGGAAATAAGGTACAATTTAAAAAAAAAAAAATCAGTGGGGGGCAATTAGCTATTGGATTTTACCAAGGGCTGTGCAGGATTCTCCATCTCTGGAAACTTAGATCAAGATAGGATGTTTTTCTAGAACATATGTTCTAATTCAAACAGGAGTTAATTCAGGGGGGTCTTACGGTCTGTGTTACACAGATAATCAAATCTGACTATCACAAATATTCCTTCTGTTTTATAATCTAACAACGAACATGAAGCTCCAAATGAAGATTTAAATAATGAAGATTGTGCTATATATACTATAATATATGGAGATATATCTCATAGAACTGGAAGGGACCTTTAAAGGTCATCGAGTCCAGTCCCCTGCCCACACTAGCAAGGCCAAGTACTGTCCCTAACCGTTTATAGGCTATGCTATAGGCTAATCATGATTTAGCATTATCTACTCTAGCAGCTGAACAGTCTACAATCATGGTTAAAGGGTACAGACAGATCTGTTCAAGATCACCATTATCAAAAGCAGGACAGTTTCCTAGGCAGACAGGAACCCAGCTGCATTACTTACCAAAGGCACTGAAAAGCTGGTAAAGATCACTAGTCTTCCACTCTTTGGGAAATGTAACATGAAGAACATGGTCTCGTTTTGGCTGCACTGCAAGATAAGAATGCATTTAATAATGCTGTCAGGTATTCATATTTTATTTGAATTGTTCAGTGTATCAGAAAAAACTAAAATGTATACTCGAACTGTTAGAGTTGGCAACTACTCATTACAGAAAACTAGTGCATTTACAATTACTGTAATTATGCATGAAAATTACTACTTAAAATCAAACTGGCCCATTTGTATATGCATTTGAAGCAACAGTGCATGAAGCAGTAACTGCTCACAAATTGTGTACGTGCCTTTTTTGCCCAGCGTTGCTCATATGTAATTATGAAAATCCAGTCTCTTACATCTCTTTTACACCAAGTTCAAGGAAACAAAACTTACTGTAAAACAGTTCTTAATTATGTTTTCACACAGTACCAAATACAAATTAGAATATAATACAATCATCCTCAGTTAACCAGTTTAAACCAGGAATGTGAAATTGAGTGCAATTCCCACCACTGCTAAACTGTGTTAAGGAAACAGCTTAGCATTTCTAGTATACTCTCCATGAGTAGCTTACTAAAAATTCCTATTAAGAATTCCTTATAAATCTGGGATTTTTTTTTAAAAGAAGAATGAGTACCTTAATTTAAAAATTCAACTTCGTTTTGGTCTGTACAGTACAGAAACCTATTTTGCAGTGTACAGGCAGTTTCATATTTTAAACTTTTGCTCTGTCAACTTTCAGAACTGCTGGTTATACAAGTGTATTTTAATCTTAAAAAGAAATTTTGAATTTTAGCACTAATACAGGGGTCGGCAACATTCGGCACGCAGCTCGCCAGGGTAAGCACCTTAGCGGGCCGGGCCAGTTTATTTACCTGTTGACGCAGCGGGTTTGGCTGATTAGTGCAGGGGTCGGCAACGTTCGCTGTCCCGGGCCAATGGGGGTGGCAGGAAGCCGCGGCCAGCACATCCCTCGGCCCGCGCCGCTTCCCGTCGCCCCCATTGGCCCGGGACGGCAAACGTTGCCGACCCCTGCACTAATAGATTGCTTGGTAGCTTCTGATCATTTTGGATCCTTGTACATTGAATCCTGTACAATGTAAGCCTTTCTGACAACTTTACTTGACTTCAGATTAGAGTTTAGAAATTGAAAGGCCTTCTATATTAGGTAATATTTTCTAGTTTGTATGGCTCTGAATAGTAATTTTCATATTTAAAAAGATGGCTTCAGAAGTCTTATGCAAAAAACTCTTTCTACAAGGACAAGTAATGCTAAGTGCCCTGGTTCCACAGTGTCCTCTGTTGGGCCCTAGCTGCTCCACCTACCATTACTAGCTAGTATAAGGTATTACATTCTAGTGCACTCCAGCCCTCCACCATATTAAGTGACTGCTCTGTCTAATGCTGGAGAGTACACCTATCTTGACAATGTAACCTTCCCTTAGTAGTTCAGTGCTAACGGAAGCTACAGATCCATATAACAAGCAAGTCTTAACCTGGAGTGAAAGGAGCAGGCTTAAGCACAAAGTATTAATATATGGGCATTAGTGATAAATATAGGTTGTGAAATATGAATGTTGAGGTATATCCGAAAAATATGTACATCTAACTAGTTCAATCAAACAGCTTCTCTCCTCCATGATAAAAAACAATTATATACTGATTTAAGATGAGTGGGATTTACAGGCAACACTGGATAGTGACAATAGAAACCCCTCCACATTTTATATTGCCTGTACCTTGGTTATTTCTTTTTCTATGATTTTGTAACTAAGTTTGCTATCAAAACTCACAGTTAGCACCTTTAAACTGATCATGAATTTAAATCTAGTAGCATACATAACAGTATAGATCAAGGGCTTGAGTCTCTTCTCATTTGCACTTGCTTATTATATTGGGTGAAATCCCAGACTCCGAGTCCATGGCAAAACTCTGATTTCTGGGGGTGGGGTATTCACCTCTCAGTGGAGTTACAATTGATTTATGCCAGTTAAATTGGATAATTAGACTGTTAGTTTGAACACCAAAAATTAACAGTGTGTTTAGTGCTTTGTGTCATAAGTAGTGTCAGCAATTTCAATTTGTGGCATACTCATCTTAGCCTAATATTTGTATGAAAAGAAGAACTTTGTTTTAAAGACACCTACCCTGCTGCTCTCCCTCAATTCAAATCAGCTCTGTATACAAAAATCCATCATTTCTACGGAAACCACTTAGATGATGATAGCTTCAGGTGGGACATAAATGGAGTAATTTAGCCTTTCAGAATAATATTTTAATATTTATAGAAATGTAATTGATAATAAAGAAAATGCACTCCAATGAAGTTTGTTAAAAAGAATATTTAATTTAAGCCCTCCATTATGTGTTAGTATCTTGGAAACCAATCATTAGATCAAAGATCACCAGACAAAAAAGGGAATTTGAATTAAATACACTTATGCTAAAGCTGCAGGGGAAGCCAGATGATATAAAAAATTATGACAAGTTTAACTCTACTATAAGAAAAAGCACAAAATTGTACACTAAGAAATTTTAGTGCTGAAAATAGCCACACCTAAAGTACAGTACAAACCCTGAGCTAAGGCACAAAAATTCAAATTTCATAAACTAGTTTAAGGAAGATCTATTTCTTGTTGTGAAATAGAGTTGATGGTGAATATTTCGAAGGGTTTTATTTAATCTTTGCAACTCAATTAGTCTAGCATTAGAACTGTAAATTTCCCAGTTCAAGATAAAGGTTTGAATAGCATCTATTTCCAAATTAGACAGAATAAACTGTTTATGGTCCTTAATAAATGAACCTTACCACATTTTCTTTTTATTCTTAAATTTTACCCCCTATATTGTAACGTCCTTCTGATGAACACCAATGCCTACTCAGGATAGGAATGTTTCAGTCATTTCACCAGCAACCATTGTTTTATACAGTGTTCTTAATACAAAAGTAATCAATTTTAACTGCTGTGAAAGCCTCTTCATATTCATCACTTCTTGAGATTGAGGATGGGTTACTGAATTTCTCTACACTATAACTTTTACAGCATTAGGATAGCTGAAATATATTTGCTCTATAATTTGGCATAAAGGCAACATCTGTCACAGTTGCAGAACTAGCCACATCTCTGGACTCTAAGTGCACCTCCTTCAGATATGAGGCCTTGTGCTTTTATTTCTGTTGAGTGGAATCATAGGATTCTTCCACTCCTACAATAGGTCCTAGGCCACATCATCCCATTGATCAACTGTGCTTACCCAGCAGGCCCAAGTGGTTTAGGCACCTGCAAGTCTTCCCTTCGGGAGCCTGAGACCAATGTATAATACAGGAGACCAAACAGCTTTCGCAAACCAAAGTATTTTTAAATCTTCTTAGTAGGAACAAAGCATGTCTACCCACCTAAGGTTACCATACCACGGAAGTTTAAGACATAACTACTTCACATCCTCCAGCAATCAGTTTGTTTCCCCTGAACAGCTCCCTAACAACTGCCTCCCCCTCTCTAAAGTGAATTTTTAATAATTTAAGGTGTGTCTACACAGCAGCTGGCTGATTCCCAGCACAAGTGAACATACACATACTAGCTCTATTTGAGCTTGAGTACTAAAAATGGCATTGTGGCTATGGCAGTCAAGCTAGTCGCCCGAGTACAATCCCACCTGATGTCCTGGGTAAGTACTTGGGTGGCTAGCCCAAGCCATTACTTGTGGCATCGCAGCCACGCTGCTCTTTTTAATGTGCAATCTTGAGCAGAGCTAGAATGTGTATATTTACTCCCTTTGGGAATCACAACTCCCAGCTGCTGTATAGACACTCTCTTAGGGGCCTTTTGATCTTTTTGGCAGTCAGACTGAGTTTTGTAATTTTGCTAGCACCTAGCAGTACCAACTTCACAGCTTAGTAGCTCAGGCATGGTCTCTTAATGATCCTAAAAATGTTTACATTGAGGTTGCTTATTTCCCAACTGCCTACTATTAAACTAAACCAACATATGCATACAATAATCATACCAATAAAGCCATACTGTAACTATCCCAATAACTAGGTTACAACCGTCTCAAATTAAATTTCTCTCTGAAGTACTTGTTTCCCTCCAATCAGTGAATTTAATGAAGCTACCATCAAAAGGCTATAGTTACAAAAGGCTATTTTTAGTCAGAATTATTCAGTGCACAGAAAAAAAAATCTTTAAAGAAGGAGGATAAATGGCTATTATCAGGAAGTTTTATTTTGAGTACAAAAGCAAATGTTTCTCTTGAGTGATATGTTTCAAAGTCACTGAATTTTTTTTCCTCCTTAAAAAAAAAAATGATGTGGGTATTTATATTTCAACCTTTCCTATGTTAAAATACTTATTAAAAATTCTAGTCTTGACATGAAATTAGTCTTTTACCACTCTTATTGTGGATTATATATTTACTATTGCTGTAGTGCATATTAAGACTACAAACAGACTTGTGTTTTTCAAGTGTCTGGACAAAGCTGTAGGGCTCCAATGTTTTTTTAAAGAAAACCTTAAGCACAGGGATGAAGAATTTTTAAGCCTCTATCTAATCAAGGTCCAAAACCTTCCCATATTTTTAACCAAATAAATCAAGTCATGAAAGGTTCAGATCTCTAATGTTTGTAAGGATGATAGGGTCCATGCAATGCTTTCCCTCTTGAAGTTATAACCTGGTGTGAAAATGAACCTCTGGCTCAACAGCCTTAATAAAAAATAAATAATTATTCATTAGCATTCTATGGTTTTGAATCCAGAATCAAGGTAACACTGATTCTATTTGAAGGCCTAATTTCAATCCCCATCTAATTTCACCAAAATATCCTTTGGCCTGAAAATTCTTACATTTAGGCTAAACATATTTTTGGTGAACTTTGAAGCGAAGCTGTCAATCTACTGTCATTCACTACCTTGCATCCTTTACTTACTGCAAGAGATGAGACAAAATGGCTATTTAAGACTGCAAACTTTAATTTGGGCCACTTCACTTGTGCATAGATCAAGGATAGAATGATGACTCAAAGCTGTTATCTTCAACTATATTAAACTTGGTACCCACAAGGAGTCCAGACTGATCTAGACAAAACCTGTTTCAATAGTATTTACTGTATAGTGCAGATCCTCCATCCAAAGTAACAAGGATGGTTACTTTTTTTTTATAAAATGGAGAAGCAGTACATTAATGCCACTTGATAAGAGTTGTGAATAGAGCTCAGCTGCAATTTAAGTCCCATGCTGTACCCATGAAATAACACTGTCTTACACTTGCTCCTACAGAGGCCCTTTTTAACCAGAACAGTAGTAAGATCAAGGCAAAATAAAAACAATTACTTACAGTCTGGTCCTTCCAAATTGAGATATGGTATGTCCATTACCCTCATAAGAAATAACCTGAGGCAAAAAGGAGAAGTGTCACTAGCAAACTTATGCCATACAGCTCTCTTTAAGAGGCTATTATAAAACTTAACAACACACTGCTTCTCTAAGGTAGCCAGGAGCAGTACTAGTCACTCTAAGCTATGGAAAGCTTCAGTCCCACTAATAAATTAAAAATCAAAAGATGTAGTGAGTATCCCATCAGCTAGCTCACTCCATGCTGTGCAATTATTTTAAAGTAAATGTTAGTTATCTTACTGACTTGCTCTAAAACCGATATGACTAGTGTTAAGCAACAGAGAATCCTGTGGCACCTTTAAAACTAACAGATGTATTGGAGCATAAGCTTTCTATTACATGCATCTGACGAAGTGGGTATTCACCCACGAAAGCTTATGCTCCAATACATCTGTTAGTCTTAAAGGTGCCACAGGACTCTGTTGTTTTTTTACGGATCCAGACTAACACGGCTACCCCTCTGATACATGCCTAGTGTTATTAAAATAGGAAAGAAAATGTGAATAGTACACACAAATTTCAGAATAATCCAGTAATTTACTGGTAGTGCATAAAAGCAGTTAAGTAATTAAAAATTGATTACAGTGTGGAAGGAGTCAAGAAGCACTAGCTTAAATATGTTGGAGAGGGGGGCCATAGGAGTCAGCTGTTAATGTACTGTAGCTCTGTCTCTTCCTCCTCTACCCACAACTTCCCCAGCACCCTCTGTCCCTATCTACATTGAATGGAACTGGAGAGCTTAAAAACTGATAGCCAATAATATTTTAGTGGAGAACAATGAGAGATCTGTCCAAATAAAAGCTGCCCCCTCTAAACTATGAAAACTACAGGCATGTCTACACTACAGAGGCACAGCTATGGTGCTGGAGGTCTGTAGTGTAAACACTTGCTACAGTGATTAAAGGGGTTTTTCCACTGAAGTAGTTAATCCACCCTCTGAGAGGCAGCAGCTGGTCAATAGAAGAATTCTTCAGTCGACCTAGCAGCATCTACACCAGGGCTTAGGTCTGCTTACCTACGTCTCTCAGATGGTGAGAAAAATTCACAATGAGCAATGTACATAGGTCATCCTAAGTTGTAGGTGTAGATCAGGCCTATGTAATGGAAAGTAAGTTTTTCATAATTTTGATTCATATTTAAATAGTGCCTCTCTTTATGATCTATCTGGTTAAAATTGTTAGCTTCAGCATGCAGTAAGCCAGAAAACAGAACAGGATGACCTGAATGGTTTTTAATTTGATAGAAATCAATGCCACTCCACATTAGAAGCACAAGTCTCTACCTGCATAACAGTTTACTAAATAAGAGAGGGGTATATGCTGCACACACAAATAACCATTCTGTTAAGAGAGAAGCCAAGTGATGCTTGAGATTATAAATGGAATGCATTCTGTCACATTTACTGTCCAGGAGCTCTGAACATCTGAACTAAACATCTACAAGCTATTTTGTCTCTTTCACTAATGAGATTTCCATCCGTATGGCTGGACTTTTTTCATTAAGGTTCATTAAAAAAACAAAAACAAAAAACAAAAAAAGACACACACAAAAACCACACCACGGGAATTTCAGAAAGTGTTAAAACAAGAAGAATTCTCAGACTGATACCAAATTGGTGCTATGTTATTCCAAAGTCACTAGCCCCAGCTCTGCCTTCAGCCCAAGCTCCACTGCTGAGGAAGCCCTGGCTGTGCAGTAATGGAGGGGAGAAAGATTCCATTAATGGGAGGGTGCAACTGGAAACGTTTGCACAGCACTGCTCTAGAACTTGCATAATATTATTAACAAAATATCCCAGAAAATGAAGTACATTAGACCAAGGAAACAGTCCTATGACAACAATTCCACTTAATATCTGATCCTTGCCTCATCCAAGGTGGGTAGAGTTGTGGGAGACACTGCTAGCAGAAAGGAAATAATTGGTAAGAAATTTTCCATTCTGCTCCACAGCATCTCCCACAATACTGGACATCGGGGAAGTAGTGAGGAGTGAGCAAATGTAGGGAGGGTTATGATAAAAATTTTGGTAGATATGTACCCCCTTTTCATGAGCCCAATCAAAGGTCTATATTATTTGGTTATGTTTTTCCCATTAGAAGTCAGAAATCACTGCAACTTTGGGGGGCAAGTCTGGATTCAAACTGATAGTTAAAAGATTTTGTATTTCATTCTGAGCCTTCATCCAGAACTATTCTGTTCACCGATTTTAGTTTGCAAACTGAAGACTATATTTTGAATCAAGATTTTTATACACTATGGCAAACATAATATTTGAATAACTGGGTCTGTTATATGAGAATGACATTTTTACATAGAAAATCTGTACACTGTTTAAGTTCTCTAAAAACTAAGAGAAGGGTAACCTAGTTTAAGTGCTCTATTTTTTAATTGACAGTAACAATTTAAGTGCACACTACTATAGTGTGTTTGACCTAGTTATGCATGTTTATAGTATATTTGCACCTCAAAAATGGAGAAAAATATTTAGTTATAAAAACAATTCTGCAAGGTATGTATCATGATTAAGGCTAAGTTTTTGTCACAGATATTTTTAGGAAGAGTCATGAACAGGTCATGGGCAATAAACAAAAATTCACGGAAGCCCGTGACCTTTCCCCGACTTTCACTAAAAATATCCCTGACAAAATGGATAGCACCCACTGCTACTGGGGCTCCTGGGTCACCCACTGCTGCGGTCACTGGGAGCTCTGGGGTCCCCCACTGCTGTGGGGAGTGGGAGCTGCAGGGTACCCGCCATGGCTGGGCAGCTGCAGGGTGCCCCCACCATTGAACGGGCTGAGAGCTGTCAGCCCGTGCAATGGTGGGGGCAGGGGTAGAGGGAGGGAGACTGGCTGGGAGCAGAAAATGTCATGGAGGTCAATGGAAGTCACGGATTCTGTGACTTCCATGATATAATCGTAGCCTTAATCATGATGAATCCATGTATAAAGAGACCTTATATAAGTTAGCAGTATATGTACAAAATACAAACAAGTTCATTCTGTTAAAAAGTATGTGTTAGGTTGTCTTAGTTCTAAGTTAATGCCCCCTCGCCATTTTAAATTTAGGAGCGATTCCATGGTTGAAAGATACAACAGCTAAAAATTAATGGAGTTATGCAAGGTTACCTCAGAAGCAACTCCATTTGTTTGAAGATTCAGCACAGCCATTTGGCTTAAAGTAAAAATACACAGTACATTTCACAACAGGCAACATAGCTTACTGCAATTCTTCCCATTAGCTCAGCCAAAAGACAAGCTTCTAGGATCAACAAGACCATTGCTAATGGTTTTCAAATCTGCTGAAAGCTTGGTAAAGGTACTGAACTGAAGCATACAAGTAACATTTAGAAAAGATTGATCAACTGCTTGTTCTAAATACTACATTTTATTTAAATTTAAGAAATTGGGTAAATAAGCTTATGAGCAGGTATCCTAGTCTTCCCATGATAAACCCACAAAAATTCTCAGATAAAAATATAAAAATCAGTCTTTTCCCGTGATTAAAATGAAACGCTGAATTTTCGTTCCCTAGCCACAATATACACACACAGACACCAGCTGAACACATCTTCTTGATATATTTACCATTTTAAGCAAGTTCAAAGCCTAACAGTTTCTCAAATCATTCTAATAAAAAAAATACAATTACTATTTGTATGTCTTACATACACTAAATACTTATGTCTATATTCCATTTCTTCAGAAAGTTGGTTTTTTTAAATGCACAAATAATAAAGCAAAAATTGCTTCTATATTAACATTGCTCACTTTCTGAGTTAGTCCTGGCAGCTCAAGTGAAATTTGAGATGCATTAAAACACAAATCCCTTCATGCCATTGAGTAACCTCTACACGCCAGAGGTTTATTGGAGTATGTTTAGCTGTGTAAATTTAAAGTGCATTCAAAAAAATCAACCACAGAGGGGGAGGTTGCGTGCACTGAATAAGTGACACTGGTACTTTCAGTAAAATTTAATTAATAGTTCATATATGTTTTTATTTTTTCACAAAACGTAAAAACTGAAGATTCTATGTAAATATGCAAATTCTGCATTTTTCCATGGCCAATGGATTTCTAGGATCCTTACTTATGAATAAAATACTGTTTTTTGCAAGTCAGTCATCCTTAGCTATTTGACTTACTTTGTATTACAGACATCACCCTCTCTTGTCACGTAGTCACTACTGACACACATTCAGGTTTATCTTAATATTGTGTTGAATAGCATTTATGAAGTCAGAAAGTAAAGGTGCTTAATAGAACTAAACTGGCATTTAAAACTTAAGTCCAAACCCAAAGTATTTATTGTATGATTTTCTGTACGGAAGCTAGAAGCAGGAACTACATTTAATCACTACAACATGTAGTGGAGAAGTAACAGGTGCTCCAAGTTTAACATTGGATTTATTTTTACCGCATGAAAACATATTGCTTGACTGCAGATTTGTACTAGGCTGAAATCTGATTAACTTAAGTTCTAAAATGTAGCTATGTTTTCTTATCTTTATACAGCTACCACACAAGCAAATCATAAATCCACTGGAGAAGTGATGTCCAATATAATGTTGTAAAGCTGAAGCGCTCAACCTGTAGGTCATGACCATATCATCCTCTTGTAGTCTACAAGTGGGTGGGGTAGAGAGGTCTCAAGCCAGTTCTCATGCCCTGATCTTGGTTTTCCTCTAAAGTGATTTGCTTAGTCATTTAAAAATATCCCTCCAACATCAAAACCACCAACCATTCCATAGATTTCAACGGCACATCCCTTGAAGTTCTGTTCAGCTTCCTGCTTCTGACTGAATGAAATAACTACTTTTTATAAGTTAATATGCAATATTTATACCCAAAATGCCCCCCCCCCAACCTCAACACACACCACTTTGCTTTACAGGGAACATTTTTCAACTCAACTGTTAAAAAAAAATAATAATAATACACCTAACTAGATTTACAGATTTTTAACGCCAGAAAGGACCATTGCAATCATCTAGTCCGGTAAATTAACAGCTCCATAGTTTGGAGAAAAGTGCATTTATATATGCATTGAATTAATGTGTTACTGATTTATGAAGTGCTTCTTGCTGTAGCAGCTAGGTGTTAGTTTACTAAGTTAAGAAACCAGTGACAAGAGTTCCCACACCACACTAGAGAATCACAGCAGTTGTTCCAGAAACATGATATTTTATTATGAACACCACAAACAAGTCTGATAAGACTACACCACATACACATCTTACAAGTTGCCCTGGCAGAATGCAAGTCCGATAAAGAAGGCCAGGTCCGTCAACCCAGAAAGCACTGGATTCAGCCCTGCAGAGTTCAACTTTAGAAATAGGAAAGGATCATCTCCCAGCCAATCTGAACTGCTTCAGTGGGGACCAGGATAAAGCTACTTCTCAGATAGGAACAGCCACAACCTCCTGAATGGCCACAGAAACCACTTACGCTACTGAGAAACCAGGAGCATCAAGGGTTTCAAAAAGACCCTGAGACTGTGAATGATGGTGGAGAAAGGCAAATACACAGCCTCAACAGATTGGAAGCTATATTCATAAATAACATTCCTCTGTTTGCTTCCACTTACTAGCTAACACATTTCAGAATTATCCAGGTTGATATGCAGCCAGTTTACATACATGCATATATGATAGATTTCTATATCTGCATCCAAGCCCTCATTCTGGAGTATGATTTTTCCAAAGACTGACCGTTAAAGTATTTGAATATTGTTAGTATATGCAATTTTTCAACAATTTTGAGTTCATACTTTGAGGTTACTAGTAAAGACAGCATTTGGGTCACAAGATTGTGTTATAATGTGACAAATACTTCACTACACTTGGTACAATTAGTACATTAAGTGAACAGTAAGATTTGATGTTCTTGATTAACTCCTTGCTTCTAGGTGCTTAAACTTTGCGTGATAAATACAAGATAAGAACACTGTCCATAGTAAGTGGGTTTTTTGGTTTTAGAATTCATTCAATATTAATTTTAACTCAGTACCAATTACTGTGTAATGATTAGGAAATCTGAACTGACAAACTAAGGTAGCTGCTAGAGATCATGTAATCTGATGAGACAGTAATTTTGAGTTAGCTACTCACTAGCAATAAATTGGAAAAAATATAAAGGGAAAAAAGTGTAATTCCAAAAACCTGAATCAGCTGCAAGTCAATATGATATTAATTCGCTAGACAGTTTTATCATTTAGGCTGTTTAGAAACCAGTTTAGCTTGTAAGAGTGAGATATCTAGCCAGGTTTTTCTTCTTCTTCTTAAGGTGAACCAGTTTTATGTGCCAAATCTATAAAGCATATTGAGTTCACTCTAAAATAAGCTAGTTGAACACTGTTCCTGGAAAAGTAAACAAAGGAATAAATGCATCTGGGCTCTAGTCCTCAGTTTACAGTACTGAATTAAAATATTTCATCTGTAATGAGCTTGGTCACTTATTACAGATAGATGTGTTTTCCAAGGGCAGCCCGTATTTCCACACTGGGATCCAATCACCTAAAGAGCAAACCGCATGCTCAGTGACATGATGGTCAGAGTATCAGTAAGGTTACATTAGTTGCTGGGATAGTAATTAAATGTTAATGTTTTTACTTGTATCGGTTGACTGAATTAGGAGAGCATAGAGATCCTAATAACCATGAAAGACTGAGCATGTATCCTGTAGGGAGGAACACAGTACTAAACATTACGATAAATCTCACCATAAAGTAGATTTTTCCAAGCAAAAGAACTTCCTTCATTGGTACTTTAGGAAACAGTCTATGCTGCAATTGAAGCGTGACCTTTGATAGTTTTAGTTGTGATTTTTAAACTGTAGAATGCCAGTCCTAACTTTTTAAAATCAGAAGCTGGAATTTCAACCACCACCCAGCTGTACTGAACTTGCTAGTAGTTTCAATATTTTCTGCAGCTAACAGCATTAAAAGTATAACACAAGCAGTTTATATGCTATATTATACATATTTACATAAGTTTCCAGATAAGCACATTTTCAATGGTAGTTAATGGATGTTAAGTGGACTAGAATAATTGTGCAATTTATTCAAGATAGTTAAAAATGAATGGAATTAATAAATTACTTGTTTTGAACAATCAGGTTTTGTTTTGTTTTACTTTTTGCTTGAGACAGCCTCACCTTTGTCTTATCAATGAGACATCAGCAATACAAAGAACTATCTGGGCAATACAGATCTAGTGAACCAGAGCAAGTGACACACTAAGCCTTGCAGCAATGAAAAGGATAAAGTGTATGATTCTGCTAACAGACTGGTTTTGAACGGTTAGACTAGACCAACCACAAAACCAATTGCAAAGTGAAAAGTTATATTGTCAGGTGGCAACACTATTTTAAGAAGAGTCTTATGCAAGTAAATATGTGCAGAGTGCTAACCACAAGTGCACTGATATCTGGTGTTTGAGAAACTGAGGATAAGCATCAAATGAGAAATTAAAGAACTCTAAAGTATAAGCATGGCATTTGACGATATCTGCAATAGAGGATTTTTCACACTTGGCTATTTAGATGACCAGAATGAGGGAGATGGATAGTCTGACGATTGAAAGCAAGCACTGAAGCCAGTGTCTGAGTGACTATGACTAGATAAAGAGAAAAAGGATGGGTAGGGTTATTTTCTGGATGCCAGGACAAAAGATGTGAGAGATAAAGGATACCCTGAAGAATAATATGAACTGTTGACACAAATAGAGAAACATATGACAGGTTCTTAAAAATAAAGAACATTATTAAGAACCTAACAGGAGATTTGCTGCACTGACTCAAGTTTTGTGGAAAAGCTACAGTGAATACCTCTACCAGACATTCATTAGAGATAGCTAAAATATTAATATACCACCAAAGCATGCTTAGAAAGAAAGTCTCTTCCACTGACTTCAGCAGACTTTGAATCAGGTTCAATTCATTACAGGTAACTGCTATATAATAAGGTTTTGTTTTTGGTGGGGGCACAGAAGACAGTAAAGGGAATTCAGAGAACTGGCCAACCATAAGTATGGTATAACAGGGTTTTTTGGTTTGAGGGTTTTTTTGGGGTGAGGAGGAACACACCACAGAGGGTAATGAAGGGAATTCAGAGACCTGGCCAATCATAACCATTCAGACACAGAACCTGACATTTTTTGTTCATGTGGTTATGGCATTATTGGTGACTAAAAGTGTATATCATTTTACATTTTTGAAAAAAGTTTCTTCCATCCTCTAACACACAACTGAAGGGATTCTCAAAATTTTCCATAAAAGTGTCCCTATAAGATCCAGCAAGGAAAACACCTGTCCCTCAGAATAGTTTTTCAGAAAGTAATGAGACTATGAAGCCAAAAGTATTATAAAGGAAACCCCCATCATAAGTATATTGACTGCTATAAGGCATTTGCTACTTATCAGAATGTCTGGATGCAACACAGATAGTATTTTCATCAATACCTTCCACTATTCTCCCTTTCACTGACCCCCATTGAGTGTTTCAGCCTTCACTTCAACTGTAAGATTATAAATGTTAACACAACTGTCTGATGAAGACTTCATTTACATTGTAATAAAATACTAATGTTAATTTTTTTTATTCCACAGAAATTTCAATTACTTGTCATAGTATCCCATTCAGTAGTAGCATTTTTAACTGCATTACATTTTAAAACCTCTTCTGGTTACTCTGAATGCTTCATTTAGGAATTAAGTATGCGTGTTTGTTGGAAGGCAATTACTTGCTCTTCACTGCAAAAGCTGAGTAAGCAAATTTTTATGTAGCATGAATATAACTAACTGCTCTAACTTTAAAAATCAGCCAGTCAATTTTCTGTTCAACCTTAATATACCTAACAAAGGAAAATTCAGTCTCCTATGCAATTTTCAGAAAGTGCAAGAAGTAGCAGCAGAATTTGTATTCAGTTTTAATGGCTTGCACAATTGAGATTTTACTAGAAATCTCATTTTCTTTAAACTCCACTATTTAGTAAGACCATTCACCATCATTCACTAAGGACTTGTCTACTTGAACAATTAGAAAGCAGCAAGCCAGGGTCTGAATCTGCCCTGCACTTGCCTGTCCTGGTCTAACTGTCTGTGTGGATCCTGCTGATGCACATTAATAGTTTATCAGAGCGCTCTATTATCAAAGTGCTCTAACTGTTATCACATATCACTAGGACATGCATAGAATTAGACCATAACAGGCTAGTGCAAGCTAAATTCACACCCCGGCTTGCCCCAGTCCAATTAGACAAGCCCCTAAGTTGTCACCAACATGACAATAATATTAAGGATCAAAAATATATCAATTATGGCAATGCAATCAGCTATCTTGTATATTTTAAAGAACAGTTATAGATCAATCCAAAAAATATCTGAAGATACCCTCATCTTTCTATTGACTGATCCGTCCATAGCACATAGGTATGCTAGTCCTTGTTTTCCTTAGTATTCAGAACCCATTAAGTATTTTATTTTAGTGCTCAATCCAGTAATTACTACTTTGCAAGAGAAGGGACTCTCCCTATGACCAGTAGTGATTGTCATGTTGTGTGTGCCAGGAATCTGTCTGAAGAATAATTTTAGGTAATGTTCAAGAATTAAAAGATTACGAGCAAGATTTAAACTTCGTCTACACTAGTAAGTTTTACCAGCCAAACTTTCCTTCCATAGGTAGAGCCCTGCTCTCATGCACACTTCATTTTGAGTCCTGAGACAAAATCCTCCACTTTTGCCTCCTGTTATTTGATTTCCTCCAGTGACATGAAACCTCTACTAATATAGCTGTCCTAACAATGCAAGTACGAACACAGAAGTACCCCCTAAAAGCAGACCTTCAGCATAAGCCCACAAAGCAGCTGCCCCTTCAACAGTTACCTATCTGGTCAAAGTTTTGACCTCTACTACCCAAGAGTCAGTGACTGGAAGTCTGCTTCCCAGTGTGCCCAGAGTGTTGGAACTGGCGCCTCTTTTCCTGTCATCTCTACATTGCAACATGGTTCCAGCTCATCCCTGTAGTGCTGCATGGTTCAGGAGAGAGCTTCTGATTTCCTGAAGCCTGTATCTGTCATTTTTGTTGCCACTTCCTTTGAACCATGAAGCCACTCTTATAAGCAAGACCAGTTAACATACTGTGCTGGTAAACTTTAAAATTGGCTTATTCATAAAGTCATATTTAAATACTAATTGGCACATCAGCTTGACAGTAGTTCTCTATGATCATACATTGTACATCATCTCTATGTAAGTACTAGGAAACCCTCCCCAAAAGAGGGGTTATCATTGACAAAGTGACTTGTATACCAATTCTGAATTGCCAGGAATTGTAGCTAAGGCCTGGTCCACACTAACCCCCCACTTCGAACTAAGGTACGCAAATTCAGCTACGCTAATAATGTAACTGAATTCGAAGTACCTTAGTTCGAACTTACTGCAGGTCCAGACGCGGCAGACAGGCTCCCCCGTCGATGCCGCGTACTCCTCTCGCTGAGCTGGAGTACCGGCATCGACGGCGAGCACTTCCGGGATCGATCCCAGAAGATCGATTGCTTACCGCCGGACCCGGAGGTAAGTGCAGACCTACCCTTAGGTAGAAAATTTCAGCAGATGCAAGACGTTAACCACTGCAGCTACTATATGCATGTGCAACATAACCTTCCACCAGTAACTTATTTGTGACACCACCATTATGTATAAGTTAGTATATTGCTTTGTAGTGAGTGTGCTGCATCCTCGATTGGTAGATTATCCTTGCAATTTATGTCCTCACATTATGTACAAGGAGAAAACATTCAGATGATGTTAGGAATGCTGCTATAATTTTTTGCCCTTCACAACAAAAGAACCAACCATATTTACTAGATTTGAAGAGTAACTGAACAAAGCTAAATTGCATCTGCTCTTGACCAATTTCAAAGCTTTTAAGCCACCATAATATTTAATTGAGTTCCAAATTGGTAACTCAATAAAAGAGAAGAGTTCTCCAAAATGTTCAGGTTTCCACTAGAAGTGCAGAACGGCAAGTGTTAAAGAAAAGCAGCTTCGCTGATGGCAAACACTGGAGAAACCTCTTACACAAGTTGTCTCAGCACCAGCTACCTAAGTGTTATCCAATTCATTCATTTACTCTTAGTAGACAGTTGTTGTCATTAAGCTAATTGTCGCAGATGCTAGTTTACTAAAATGCTGGAGAAAAAAGTTTAGCTAGAATACTACCAATGGGTATTTAATATTAAGGCTACCCTCCTCCCACAAGTTAGTTTTAAAAGCATGTTTAGGAAAACAAATTGTGGCTGATAGCAAGAATAGACAGGCACCAAAAATTATGTATACGCCAGGAATTTATCAAGGTCAGAGATCTGCTTCCTTATAAAAGCACTGATTTTAGAATTGAGATAGTCGCAGTAGTATTTCTTTAAATGGTGCATTTCAAAATACCACATTAGTTAATATAATCAATATTTGCACTTGCATTTAAAACTAAGTTACATCAGTGGGAATGTGGTGCAACAAATGAGATCTGCTACATCTGTATTTTCACTAGTCTGCATGGATTAGGAATAGAGAGTCAGTATCTTTATCCATGATTAGAGATTACCTCTTTTGTCTGTTTGAAACTTCTGCAAACAGACAAATAGTCATTTAAGAATGTCACCTTATACTATGAAATAAATAAGAGGTGCCTGTGCGGAATTAACTAGATTTATGTAATCATCGGTAAATATAAATGTGTTTTCACTACATTAACTCAAACTTGTTTATTTTAATGTTATCAATATAACTCAAACTTTTCCTATTAAGCATTTACAGTCAATAGCTAATGCAGGAAGTCACAAAGAGAAAGAATGTCCGCTCTATACATCTTATGGAGTGTTTTCCAGTCCTTTTTGCATTTGGAGGAAGCCATCTTTAAGATCTTTGAATGAAAATTGCAATAGAAGCGATAACTCTTAGTACTGGGATGAATGTGTTAAAGTGCCTCAACATCCCTATGTGATAGGTTCACAAAGTATTCCTATTTTACAAATAGGAAACTGAGACAAGTCAGTGGTGGAGCCAATAACCCATCTCCTCCAATCCCACTCCAACTACTACAATAACTATACATAACATTTACATACTCTAGCCTACATTTCCCAAAAACTAAAATTCTTTAATATCTGGAAAATGTCACAAACAGAAAAATGGATTTACTATCAATATGGGTTCTCAATCTAACAAACTCATCAGCATGGTTGCTTCGAGACAGTATTTTAGAAATTTTAGATTTGTAGTTTCTTTAGAAGACTCTACAGAGCCTCTTTAATAAGGATATTTTAGTTTTAAGTGTTTAAATTTCATTTATTACTGACTTGGAATTCTCTCAATCCATATATATTTGTGGCAGAGATCTCCAAGTCTAACAAGACCATAGACACTTTTAATCAGTTTCAGTATATTATGAAGAATATAATGACACACTTGGAATTTCTGTAAAAAAGTGTTTTAATCTACAGCTACTGGGAGTGAGCGAACGAACGTGTTAATGTCATGTATTGAACAACCTCTCAAAATACATCTCACTCTAAAGTTATATGTATCACAGGATTAAGTGAGACTAGACTGATCAACGCTGCAGCCAGCTCTCATTTACTCAACTGAATGTATGCAATAAGAGTGGTGTTGAATTCCAGTTGATCACTAATCTACACTTTTCAGTCACTAGTATATCATAGATAATGGAAGAACTTACAAAATGATCAGATAAAATGGCCTTTTGAAATGATAGAATGGATAAGGGGAATTTAAAAGTCTACTTAATGGGCTAGAGTCACAAAAGGACTTAAGCAGCTGCCACTTCGGGCAACTACTGGGATTCACCAAACCATCATTCAGCTGTTGCCAAATCCTGCAGGCACCTAAAGTCTGCAAGCACCTACATTTTTTTCAGTAAAAGTTCTAGGTGTCTGTTTCTGCCTCTGAACATACACAATACTGCCCCATGCCAGGCGTCAGATGCATGAGTTCCAGAGCCATTCACAAGCCAGGAGAAAAGAGGGGTTCCTCCTCCTAATTTGCCTACGGGGCTGATCTGGTAAGCATGCAAACCTCGCCTAGCAGATCGGAACCCTATAGACAAGCTTATACAAAACAACATCTGGGACGGGATGGCTACCTCCCTCATAACTTTTAGCCCAGTGATTCAGGTACTCACATGGGATGTGGGAGAGCCCTGATTCAAGCCTCCCTACCCCCTTCAACCCTCTAACTGAAGGGGAGAAGAGATCTGAAAAGGGATATGCTACCTCTCTGGTGAGCATCCTAAACATTCAGCTGTAGGATATCCTGGTGTGGGACTCCTTCTGTTCTACCTGATGAAGCTGTTCTACTGTGGACAAGTAAAGTCACTGGAGCAGGTCTATTACCTCCCAGGTGAGTGCTCTAACCACCAGGCCACTGAATGATTTATTCTTGCTCCCAATGACACTTTAATTATTTATTCACAGTGAAACACCTTCAGAGAGACTGAGGGAGTCCCACCCATCACAATATCCTATTGCACAGTGATTATTTACTCACACGAAAAGTGGCATATCCCTGTTCAAATCCCTTCTTCCCCTCAGGTGGTGGGAGGGGCGTGAACCAGGGTCTCCCATATCCCTAGTGAGTATCCTAACCACTGGGCTAAAAGTTATGAGGGAGATCCTCCTCCTTCCCCTCCCTCTCAGCTTCTTGATAAAATGGCATAGGTGCCTAATGTCAAGCAAGGGTGTGCAGCTGAGAATCCCAATATAGGAAGGCACCGCCCTGCATCCTGAATTTAGGCATGCCTATCTCAGAAGTACAGGGTGTAGGATGAAAACCTCATCTTGGCATCTCCCATTGGCTAGTTTAGGCAAGGAGCTGCCAGCATGCTGCCTTTTGTGAAACCCACTCTCAGGAGGCTCTCCCCCTGTCCCCTCATTGTATAGGGCACCTATGTGCCTAACTCAAGCTTTGTGAATCTCAGTGATTTTGTAAGTGCCAAAAAAATCGGGAGTGCTGATGCCCCTAAGTTTCTTTGTGACTTAGCTCAACATGCCTTCAATGTTATCTCCAATAAGGTGACAGTTTGCAGATTTGGTTATTTCTTTCCAAAATGTGGTAGTCTTCAGTTCACAACTGTCACTAAATCTCTGTTAAGAGATTCCCCATCATAACCTTACTGTGTTCACATGCCATCATGTAAGATTATTCTACCTTCAGAAGCATGATAAGGAAAGACTATGAATAATCAAAGCATCAGAAACATGCACAAAAAAACCCTTTAGATTTCTAAAATTCTCAATTAAATCTTTAAGATCTTCATGAATATCTAATCCAGAAATAAAAAATGCTGTGAATTTCAGATCCTATGAATTTATTCTGAAAATTCAACGTAACTTCTTTAAAAGTGTATTGCCTGCTATCTTAAATATGTCACAGATATTAAGATTCTGGTCCAGGTAAAGCAAAAGCTGCATCAAAAATACCACTCTGGATCCTTTGGACATACTTCTAGGCTACATCTATCTCTTTTTTTTAAATCAGTGCAGCAACAAGCTTAATTATTGCTCACACTAAATCTATGATACCTAACCTTGCCTTACGAACTATAGAAACATCTAATCAGAGTTATTTTCCTCACTTTGATTATTCCTTAGAACTATGCAAACATTTGCTAACTGACAAAAGTATATATCTCAATACCGAGAATAACAACGGAGCTAGAGCCACAGTTTTAACAGAATCCCTACCATGCTCTCTTGAGCAAGTTGGCAGGCATCTCCCTGCTCAGAAGAAATACTTAATGAATATATGGGAGTTTTTAACTCCCAATACCAACACTTTATGAAATTCTTAATACAAATAAGATATGCCACTAGGGAATTTTAAATGTAAAGAAAATACAAGTGATTAGTTTAAACTGAGGCTAGGGTTTTCAGCTCCACCTTAAGATTATAGCAGGTTTTGTAATGTACAGTGATTACTTACTTGTTAAAAAAGGGTTCAATGAGTTTTGATCTAGCAGATACATGATTTTTCGGAGGACTGAGAAATGAACCTAATAAACAAAGAAGAAATTCAGCATATCACATGCAGTGAAACAGAGCATGGAGGAAAAGTTTTGGGGGAAAAAAAATATAGTACCTAGGTAGTTAGCCATGGAGATGAAACACAGTCCTGTTATGTAAGCATCATAGCCTGCTTCATGAAGTTGTTCAGAAGCTGTGTCATAGCTTGGAAACCCTTCTGCACTTTCTGAAGAAGGAAAAGTCATGTTTACCTAAGGGTACCATGGAAGTGGAAGTTATATTTAACTGGAAACTTACATTTGCTGCAAGTGCATAATGCACTATGGATAATTCTAGTAAGTTTTACAAATTACAAGCAATTTAAAGCTTCACTGACAGGAGAAGGCTTCTAGGAACCATTCCTATTCCCACGGAGTCAAAAATTGTACCACTAGACTCTCCTAGCCCTTCTCACCCAGAGACATTCTGGACCATACTGCCACTTTAGCAGCCAAACTTCCATTGAAACAATGGGAACAGGATTAGTCATCAGCTTATTTCTTCGGATTCTTCTGCAACACATGACATGTACAGCGTGTAATTGTTACTCCACTGGTAGCAAACAGACTAAAATTTTTCAAAAGTGCCTAAGTGACTTCAGCATCTAAATCCTATTTCCAAAGGTGATTTAGGACCACATTTTTTAAAGATACTTAAATGTCTAAATATGCAAATAAGTATCTTGTGGCATTCCGAAAATCCAACTAAGTACCTAACTGCATTTTTAAGCACCTAAATACTTTTAAAAAGTTTAGCCCTAAAATATTTAGAAAGCCTAAGTCCCATTGACAGTCAATTTACTCCCACCCCACAAGCCCCCAACATTAGGATTGTGTAGCCTTTAATACTTAATTTCCCAGTCTGTAGAGAGACATCTGAACAGTTCAAGCAATTTTTTTGAAGGGGAAATGGGACTAGGAGGAGAGAAACAGCTGCTTAAACCAAACTTAAGTACACAAAGTAGAAATGGAAGTCAAGCTTAGTAATATTCACATTACAACAATTAAGGAGTCTTTTCCGCAGCAAAAGTGATGAATGAATATAGCTATGAAGTACACCCCAATATTTAAAATAGGGACATAAATAGGTGTAATAATATAGTATTTTAGCCATATGTAAAGGAAGCCTACCTATATGTAACAAAATAAGCTGACTAACTACCTTATCTAGTATTTTTCCAGTGTCTAACCATGACTCAAAATTCTTAACATAAAGTTTAAAAATCTACAAAAAAAGTTACACAGCACTAACACATAAGTATGCCAATGTTTCACAGCCAAAAACAGTCCTCGCTCGAAAGAGTACATTTCTAAGAAAAAATGTTACTACCACCAAACAGATTCAGTTAACCTGTTTGAGCTGAGTTTAAAATCAAGTTGTCCTTTTAACGCCACAATGCATACCCACAAACACATTTCTCCACAAATGGAACAATTGACAGAAGTATTTCAATAACTTTAAATCATCTTTGCCTTGAAAGTTCTGACCCACGTCTATGGCAATATCAAACTTTACAGTAGTCATTCACTACAAGTGATTAATGTTAACGTATCCACCAAATTTTGATGCAGAACCCAACAAGTAGCAAAATTAATATGATTTCATACAGTCATTTGGTACTACATCAGCTAAAAGAGTTCACCAGGGAGAGGCCAAGTTGTCCCATCCCCAAGTTCGAAGAGGCTACAGTGAATACATTGTGAAAAGTACATATGTGGAAGTAGGAAACTATGTGGTGTGCACCAGCACCTCCTGTCGGTTGGTTAATAGAATGATTATTACAGACAGAAGTCAGAAAGCCTCTGGATTACTATTTCCTTTCTTGAAGCCACCCAAGTTTATTAAACTAAGTGCATTAGCTATGCATATTTAGAATGCTAAACAGAGTAATTCAAACATCTGTACTGCTTAAGACAAGAGACCCTCTCCTCCTGCCTTTTAACATGTTACGCTGCCCAATGGTTTTTCCCCTTTCTATATCAGCAATTCGTGCCCTCTATTTCAGAATGTTAAAACCAGTCTGTCCCTTCTGATCATTTAACATCTCTTCTTTCATGCCACTGCCTTAGAAAAAGTGATACAGCTCCACAGTACTTAATTACATTCTAAAAGTTAGCATGGGATCTAGTTACTACTGTATTTTTCAAAGAGTCCAGCTAAGTACTACTGGTAATTAATTAAATAAGAGCTTTTAGAGTAAAGTACTTACATCTTGGCTTAATTTGAGACATAGCCCAGAAATTATTCACCAAAACCTAAGCTACAGAACAAATGCCATCAGTACAGTGACAGAACAACTGTTCATTCAAGAATTACTATTCTACTTCACTCAAAATAAAGCTGAAGTATAATGCCTAAAACCACAAAGAATAATGATCACAAATGGTATTGCATATATGTAACCCACTGCCAATACTAAATGGAGTTTAAATACCATTTAATTTAGAAAGAGACCATTTTACATCCCAAACCAAGCAATTAGCATATCAATCTTTCCTGCGAAAGAGGAAACCTAGCACATAATTTAGGGCCATGGGACAAACGTTTTTATGCATCCTTACCAACTTCAGGAGGGTTGAATGGAATCTCTTTTAAACGCTTTTCCAGTTCTGCAAGGGATGTGTTGTTAATAATTTCCTAGAAACATAAGGCACAGTATGTGAGGACATCAATGCCAAATGCATTTTACCATATATTGAAATCATATGGATTAGAGGTAACAATTGGGATTTAGTACCGCTGGCCTGTGTGCTCTACAGAGCTATACACAATCCAGTTCCAAACTCTAAAGTCTTGGAATGAACAGTTTGTTCCAACTCAAGTTTAAGGTTCCATGCAAATAATTGTTACAATTACACTATTTCTATCAAAAGCAATTTAGGCTCTGGGAACCCTAAAAAAAACAGAAAAATCAATATTGAGGCACAGTTCTTATCTAAAATTTGGCCCCCTGCTGAAAAAGGAGCACAAACAGCAATTCACAAAAAACAAGGTTTACAGCAGGTTATGGAATTAGAACTGAGCACCTCTTGCCCAGAAAGGATATAGCTAACCAAAAATATTGGTACTTGAGCTGGTGAGATTTTGTTTAAACAGATAGTAAAGAATACATAACAAGGTGTACTGTTGCTTAATGGGATAGCCAAGCAATAGAAATAGACTAACAGTTTAGTTACACTGTTATATGGTGTCTGATTTATTAGAGTTAGCAAATCTTATACATTAGCTTAGTTGACTAGCTTTATTCAATATAACAAAAGTAGTCACTGACACATTACACGAAGATTCTTAAATCTGAAATAAAAAGACAACCTAGTCTAATTCATTATTTGGGTCACTAAATACTTTGTATGTATAACACCATTAGTCTCTCCATTGTACAAAGAGAGAAACATGCAGCAACTTGCTCAAGGTGATAACCACTTTAAGTCAGTAGAACTTAGTTCTCCCTACTCAGCTGCGCTATCATCCTACAACCTCAGCTATCTACAATATATGTAGTAATTTTGTGGTTTGAGTTTAACTCTTATGTTTCAAGACAACCACCAGAAGCCAAGAACCAAACGGAACCCAGACTGGAATACCCTCACTCACAGTGGCCATCCATCCAGTGTAAAGCTACATGGGTAGAATAGGGTGGGAAGGCTTGCACTAGCACTACCTCAGACAGACCTATTCTGAGAACAAAGTTTTAGCCACCAGAGCTGAAAAACAAGATAAACAAGTACTACTGTCTTTAAAAACTATATTAAGAACCTGCCAAATAATTTTCAACCCAGTGGTCAAGCTCAGAATATTTGTTGCATGGCATCCAAAAACCCCAATTAGATGCACAAGGCATATACACAAATGATAACATTATTTCTATTCCCCCCCAAAACCCAAAATTATAAGTACCGTAAAAATTCCAAAGCAAATATCACTGAAATATGTGAGCTAAACACAAAATCCAACATGAAAACTAATATTTTGATAACAAGTCACAAAAGCCTTCAGATCTATTTGGATTCAAACAGTACTGCTCAACACAAGACTGAAATACTTGCTACATAAATTAGTTATTTTTACTCATTAAGACCTTGTCCCCCACCCCTCCCAAAAAAGCTACAGAAGTTATTATTGCAAGGTATGCACCTCTAGAGGCACCTGCTTCATCAGGTCACCATTCACCTTTAGAATTCACTCAGTCCTGGGGCACACAGGAAAGTTTTGCAGAATGATCATTAGCCTAGCCATTCATTCCTCTAACTGGTATGTGATATTTAGGAAGCGTTTTTAATTTCACGCAGACTGATCTCAGTATGCAAGGAGTATATATGTGCCACAGAAGAACAGCAGTACATGTAAGCAACATTTCCTTCCAGTTGGAAACTTCTAAAAGTTAAAGACTGAGAGTTTGCAATACTATAGGGCTTCAGCATTCAGATGAGCAAGCAACTTGCAGGACCTAATATTTGCTGTCATGAATGTGAGAAGAGCAGAAAGTAAGCCGGTCTGGTCCGATCCGGCATACCGGCAAGAAAGTGCCGACCATACTGGCAGCGCCGCTGATGGGGGAGGGCAAAAGGGGCAGCTACCCCGGGGCTCAGTAATTTAAAAGGGTCCCGGCGGCAATTTAAAGGGCCCAGGGCTCCCGGCGCCGCTGCTGCTACCATGTCAGCAGCCGAAGCCCCAGGCCCTTTAAATCACTGCCGGAGCCCCGGGTGGCGCCAGCTGGGCAGCGCTGAAAGGCTGGCTGGGGGATTTTGGCCCCAGCCCTGCCCCCTCCACCTGAGGCCCCGCCCCTTCTGGGGGCCCAGAGCTGCCCGCCACCTGCTTTGCCCAGGACCCCGGCCGCTCTGCGTACCGATAAGTCATTTAAATTACTTTCACCCCTGAAGAAGAGGTCCACAAGAAGACAGACAATTCAGGATGCAACAACTGTTATTCACAAAGCAAAACCATTCTATCAGTCTCATTAATTAGAACCACATTTTAAACAGTAAAAGCAATGTGCTTTTTGAATTAAGGGGACACCAAGTTAATACATAACATATGCAGAAGTTAAGATTTGCAGCCCACTTAGAACAGGACAAAAATATAGCTAACTGCCCATATTTCTTATTCATAATTATGAATTAAATAGGTTTTTTTTCCTTTAGTGCCCCATATTGTTCTGGTACAGATCACACGTACTGCAAGAGCTTGTGTGCCTAGAAAGTTAAGACTACCTTTAAGATATTGGTCCTACAAATATTTTTCCATTTATGCAACATTTTGAATTGTTATCCTAGTGTATATATATACACACACACACACACACACACACACGAGAAGGGTTAGTTGCCTATTTTGTGTATATAAAATAGGGAAAACAATTCTTATAGCTATACCTAAAAAAAATTATATTTTACTATACAGATAGAATTTGGCCATGATGAAATCCTACATTCAAATCAATAGTTTAGTATTACGGATATAAAATCCAGCAACTGTGGTACAACACAGCATTAAATTGAACTTAACTGAATACTCCGTTCAACTGACATTTAAAAAATCTCATTAAAATTACGTTTGAACAGTCAAATGAGTCTATAAACAAAAATGATGCACCTGGGACTCAAAAACCCAGAGTCCTACTAGGCAAAAATCCTGTTGATTGAGAGGATAGTTACCCAAGTAAGGACTGCAGGAATGGGGCTCCCAAAATTCGTGGAAAATCATGATGGATAATTCATAAAACATTTTCTTGTATTAACTCTCAGTAGAAATCGTAGAAGATTAGTTTCGGCAGAGTCAATTAAGAACTTTACATTTGTCCAGGACCCAAAGCTAACTGCTCAAGACCAGCCATCTAGTAGAGCTTTTACCATGAAAGAATGGAATTTTAAAAAGTATTATAATTTATTTTAAAGCTCATTTACTGTAGTTTTAGAAGGGTTAGATGAGAGTTTTTACAACAGTATGAAGTCATCCTGCTACAACAGAGGTAGTATTTATAAATGAAACATTCTATTATTGGTTATCTTCTAGCAAAATATTACTTGTATTTCAGTACTCATTTAAAACACACACAAAAAGATTATAGTTATTTACATTTGTAAGTTACCTTAAAAGGTTGCGTACTTGCCATCAGTTTAGTATCCAGTAGTCTAAAAATGAAATTTAAGAGGTAAGAATAAAGTGTTTTGCTTTTATAAACAATTTTGCTAAACACTCAAGGATATTTTGTTTTACTCAGTGGTAAACAACAACATTAAGATGCTGAAAGTCATTAACACAGATCTTCAGGGAGTATCAGAACTGAGCTATGTCCACTAGAAAAAGTCAACAAACTAAGCCTGATAAAAAGGTGAAACTAGTAACATTAATAGCAAATAATTTTCATACAAAGAATTTTTTGTAAAGGCTTCTCTTTGGCTAAGAAGTATTCTGACAAGGGCGATGCAATCAGCAATGTCATAAATATGAATTAAAATGCAAACAGTAAGATTATTTTTAAACTAAATTGTTCTTAAATCACTGCAAATTGTAATACGAGTCACAACCATAATTTTATGCTTAATTTAGCCAAGAAGATAGCTGGAATTTGACAGTTGATATCCGTGAAAAAACTGCTCAATTGTAATTTGAAGATGAGCCTACCTGGGAAAGACACATGCCGCTAACTCCTTAAACTCACTTAGGTCCTAAAATTCAAAACAAAGTTTTGTTACTATCAAATCCGAACAGCATAAAATTCATAAGGCATTCTACTACCCTGAAATAGATATTGATCAAGAGGTTCCAACTCTTTTATCCACTAAGATTTCTAAAGAAAGATCCAATGACTGTATTCTTTTCTATTTAAGATCGAAATGTACTTGGTTACACTCTTTGGGTACGTCTTCACGACCCGCCGTATCGGTGGGTAGCAATCGATTTATCCGGGATCGATATATCGCGTCTTGTTAAGACGCGATATATCGATCCCCGAACGCGCTCACCGTAGACTTCGGAACTCCACCAGAGCAAGCGGCGGTAGCACAGTCGAAAGGGGAGCCGCGGCCGTCAATCCCGCAACTGTCGATACCGCGCCATCTGGACCCCAGGTAATTCTATCCAAAATCCTTCGACTTCAGCTACGCTATTCGCGTAGCTGAAGTTGCGTATCTTGGATCGATCCCCCCCCCCCACAGTGTAGACTAGCCCTTTGAATGCCTGCTCACACTCACTTTATAGGATTATAACCTTTTAGCTTGTCACTGTTTTTTCACCTAAACCTTCTGCCAGCCATCTCCAATATTCTGCTATGCAAAGATAACTGAAAAGGCTGCTACAGAAGATGAGCAAAAACTTTTAACCTGAAGAAGTTTGGTATAACCCAAACCCCGCTTTCCATTAGAAGCAAGTGCTTTTCCCATCCCATACTAACAATGGCAGCCTCCATGTTCTGTCTGATATTAGAGCTAATCACCTACAGAAAACTGAAAAAATTAGTAAGTATTTCTTATATATTTCATAGTAGAGAATTAATTTAATGTTCATTTTCAGGAGATATTTTACTAATGAAATGCTTAAGCCCTTTCCTAGAAGGGGTTTGTGTATGACAACTCATTCTCTTAAACATTAACTCTTTGAGCCAATGAAGCATATGAACAGATGGTCACCTGGGGCTTCTGGGGAAGGTTGAGAAAACCCATCCTCTGTATTCACACAGAAATGGCAGTGAATCTGCTAGTAGAGGTGAAGAGTCCACTCTCTGCAGCAGAGATGTATACCAGAACCCCACTCTATGCCCAACGAGGAGGGGGGAAGTAATCCAGCTAAAACCCTTATGAGGGGGCAGAAGGGGAGAAGTCATTGTGATGTTCTGGGGATCACCCAAATCAGTAAGGGGTTCTGTCACCACCTGTCCTGCAGCCATGAGTTGCCTTCAGAGCCCTGACACCAGTAGACAGCTCCATCAAACTCACAAAGGGGGTGTGACAATCAGGGCTCAGACACTCCAAGGAGAGAACAGTGGGTCTGAATCTCACAGAGTAAGCAACTGAATCCACAGGTTGTATACAATGTTGTGTACAAAAATATGTTGAATAAGGTCTTTTATGAAAACCTGTAATGTTCTGAACCTGATGATCTGAAATATGTATACAGACTGATTACGAATATACGTATACAGAATACTATGCTCATGATATGTACTACAATTTCAAAAACAACAAGGAGTCTGGTGGCACTTTAAAGACTAACAGATTTATTTGGGCATAAGCTTTTGTGGGTAAAACCTCACTTCTTCAGATGCATCTTCAAATATATCTCACAGCAGACAAGTAACAATCCATCGTACAACCCAGGAAAAGTCAAATAATGTACCATTACAGATAATGGGAAGACACAGATACCCCAGCTACCAAATCAAAAGGGAATTTCCCCTGTTCTGAGAAACAATGAATTACCATAGTCAGGGCAGAAAACACTGCAAGCCATATTAAAAGGGAAGGTGGGGTTTGAAGTGAAAAGCACTGAACTAAGGGACAGTCTCAACAGCAGAAGGGATGGGGTGGAGGGCGCTGCCTGTGAACACAGGATCTCATCACCTAAGGCTAGGGGGCAAGCTGGGAAACTGTTCAAAGGCAATAGGTAAGTTTGTATTAGAAAAAGGAATTTATCTAATATAGAAATGTAAAGCATGAAGTTGCATCTTTATGTTTATATTCCTTAACTTGTTTGCTTTTTCCTTACTATTTCATCTTTGAGTCTGAGATTATTTTATTAAATAAATGTTGTTTATTTTTATCCCAAGCAGGTCTCTGGTGTGCAAACTGTGAGGAGTGTCTGCTAAAGTGAGCTGATAACTGAGGACTGTTTCCACACTTTGGGGGGTAACAAACCAGAAGGGAAGAGTCCCAGTGTCTGGTGGTTTAGAACTCGGGTTAGACAAATGTGGAGAGGCTCAGGACCAGAAGGGCTCTTGGAGTCAGCCTGCAAGGAGTAATTAAACTGGTGGAGGCCAGGCTGAGTCTTTGTTTGTCGGTTGGCTACTAGTGTCAGGGCTCTGAGCCATAGCAGCACAGCATTAAGGCACCCAAAGTTACAAAGTTACAAGGGTGATCCCCGGATAATCAGTCACTACTCACTCTTCCCAATGCCTGAAAATCCCCACCATAAATACAAGTCCTAATTGACTCTGCCCCTTCTCTCTCAGCTGCCAACCTTCTTCTATAACAGAAGCCGAAATGCCTTAATGATGGCCTTGGATTCTGGATCTCCCTATTTTCACAGGGAAAGAGGGCTAACGCAAACTGCAAGTGACAACTTCTGAATGACTCAACAGCATCGAAGGGTGCAGACTCTTGATCATTTGTAGGAGTAGGTAAAGAATCAGCCTACACCATAACTACATTGATCAAAAATCTGAGGACTTCAGAAGCAGTGACAGCACCTCACTTGCACTTTAATAACCAAGAAGGCCATGTTACACCCCTGTCTAAAGATGGTTTCTTGAGCAAGAGACTCCCTATTTGCCTATGTGCCAACATAGTTCAAACAAGCCTCAACCCACTTCTCCCACATCTAATAGCCAAGTCTCACATGCAGCCTCACCTGAAAAAGCCTCAAAGTTTATGATGCCTGTACAGGACACAAGTGACCCCTCTCCAGCCAATCTCTTGCTTCCTCAAAGACTAGTACTGTATCCTTACCCACCTAGCACAAACAAAGGCCAGGCTAGTAGATTAGGACTTCTTAAATAATCAGAACACCCTCCCGCTCCAATATTTCAGTACTGCAATTCCCATCCTTATAATCAATTTGATTTTATCCCCCCAACTTCTGGGATTAGATTTCATAATGTCATCTCCATATCACAACTCAGCTTCTAGCAAACATCACAGAAGAGAACTTTATTTTTAAAATACAGCAGAGGAAAGTAAAACACTTCCATTAACGCTAGAGGCCTTGTTAAAACATAAAATGTAAGGAATTTTAAAAGAAACAAGTATAATGCACCTAATTACCCAGTTAATTGCTGAAGCAGCATTGAGGGCCAAGAGCTGCAAGTACACAACTGACTTCCTAGTTTTCCTTTTTCTGAAACTGAACTTAAAACTTGATTTCCTACAACTTAAATTTTCCACTGCCATAGAGCATTGCAACTCCTGATCACTGAAGACAATTCTGTCCTTTAATAATTATATTCTTCTTTAGATTTATTCATGCTCCATAGGAAACTGCCATTTCCAATTAGCTTTCCTGCACTGTAAATGCTTAGTGATATGGGATTATAAAGGCTAAACGTGATAATGTAACATATCTTTAGTCAGGCTAGGTTTTCAATTACAGTCACTTCATAAAGGTTACTAGTTTTATACTCAAGTCTCAATTAAAAATAGCTCAAGGACAATAAGGACATATGCCCAATTATATATGGGTTGAAAATTTAAAGGACAAATGCTTTTAAAAGTGATTGAGGTATACAGTTAGAAATACTATAGTATATAAAGTCACATACTAGAGTTGATTTTTATTTACACTCAACTTACGTGTTTCAATAACATACATTTAATACCCTGAATCCTCACTTTAACTGCTGCTTTACTTTGAGCAGATGTTTTCAGAGAACTATCCACAATGACTCCAAGATCTTTTCCTTGAGTGGCAACAGCTACTTTAGACCCCATCATTTTGTATGTATAGTTGGAATTATGTTTTCCAATGTGCATTATTTTGCATTTATCAACATTGCATTCCATCTGCCATTTTGTTGCCCAGTCACCCTATTTTGTGAGATCCCCGCTAACTCTTTGCACTCAGCTTTGAACTTAACCGTCTTGAGTAACTTAGTATCAGCTGCAAATTTTGCCACCTCATTGTTCACCTCTTTTTCCAGATCATTCATGACTATGTTGAACATAACTTGTCCCAGTATAGATCCTTGGAGGACCCCACTATTGATCTCTCTCCACTGTGAAATCTGACCATTTATTTCTACCTTTTGTTTCTTACCTTTTAATGAGTTACTGATCAATGACAGGACCTTTCCTCTCATCCTATGACTGTTTACTTTGCTTAAGAGTCTTTGGTGAGAGACCTTGTCAAAGGCTTTCTGGAAGTCCAAGTACACTATAGCCATTGGATACTTGTCCACATTTGTTGACCCTAGGGTGACCAGATGTCCCAATTTTATAGGAACAGTCCTGGTATTTGGAGCTTTGTCTTATATAGGCACCTATTACCCCCACGCCCATCCCAATTTTTCCACACTTGCTATCTAGTCACCCTAATTGACCCAGAATTAGAATAGATTTGTGAGGCAGGATTTCCTCATTGACTCTTCAACATATTGTGTTCATCTATGTATCTGATCATTCTATTCCTTACTATAGTTTCAACCAATTTGCGTAGTACTGAAGTTAGGCTTAGAAGCCTGTAATTGTCAGGATGGCCTCTGGAGCCTTTTTTTAAAAATCAGCATTACATTAGCTATCCAGTAGTCTTCTGGTAGAGGCTAATTTAAGCAATAGTTTATATATCATAGTAAGCAGCTCTGCAATTTCATGTTTGAGTTCCTTCAGAATTCTTGGGTGATTACCATCCAGTCCTGAGATTTCAAATTACTGTTGAATTTATCAGTTTGTTCCAAAACCTCCTCTACTGACACTTCAATCTGGGAGGGTTCCTGAGATCTGTCAACTAAAAAGAATAGCTAGGTGTGGGAAATTCCCCTCCTTTGCATCTCTCGTTGCATCTCTTACTACGGCACTTCATTCAAAGATACAGTTACCAAATTGATGATGGAGATAATTTCAGCCCTAACTGCAAACTCTCCCTAGTAGAGGGTTTAAGAAAACTGAATGAACTATGGGCCAGTATCTCCAGAAAGCAAACAGATTTCTAATAGCATTTTAAAGATTCTATTTTAGTTTGTTCAAAACCCCCTAGTAAGTTTCCATGCACAATAGATTTCAGATGAATTACTTCAAATTTCAGAATACATTTTCTAATTACCTGAAGACTGACAAGGCCACTTACTTCAGGTAGGGGACAGTAAAACTGGTGAATCGTGTGCATGACATCCAGTAGCATGTTGTGTCCAACAACAAGTTTGCCCTAAAGAAAGAGTCCATTATATGTGTGAATGACATTTCAAACTACTGTATACAAAATAGGTTACGGAAAAGGCTCTGGTGCAGTTTCACTCAGTTTTCAATTCATTACATTTTAACTTCAAACTACTATACTGAATGACAAGCATAGTCTTTACAGTTCAAGTATCTGATAATTATTTGTACAGTGGCAGTACCAATAAGAAGAGGGGAGGGGACGATTGTGGCAGGCACTGTACAAACACGATGAGTCCTGTTCTAGAGACCATAGCAAAACCATTTAAAAACCTATTTTGAATATTTAGGTGGAAAGTAAGCAGACCCTGTTGAGCTTTCTTTTACTGTGGTTATGCTTTTTACCTTGTGGTTACAGCCAAAACAAGAGCTATGTCCTTTTTGAAAAAAAAATTAAATGACTCAGAATCTTGTTAGCTCCTATAAGAAATTGGTATTATTCACTTTTTAAAAGATCTAATGAATAGGTGTAGTGAAATTTCATATTACTAAAGACTTTTTAAAAAGGATACACTACACTTATTTTATATCAAAGCATTGCCATAACCAAAAGTCTTAATTAAAGTCAAGTAGAGCCCTGCACGGATACAAAATTTATATCCATGGATGTGGATATCCACGGAGCTGCAGGGCTCTACTAAGAACTACAGCAACGAAAGCAACAGCATGTCGGGCTGCCGTTCACAGGAGCCAGCACCCCACCCAGGCAGCTCCTCTGGCGTGGATGTACCATCTCCAGCCCTGGCCACTGGGACGGGCACCAGGCTCACCGGCAGCTGCCCCGGTCACACTAGTGTGTGCGAGCAGCTTCCATACTCCCATACGGCAGCCCCACATGCTGTTGCTATCACCGTTGTGGTTCCTGATAGAGCACAGCAGGTCTGCACATATGCACTTTAGACCCAAGGATATAAATTTTGTATCCGCGCAGGGCTCTGAAGTTACATACATTAAAGTCATACTTCATTAGTATTTGCTTATTTGTACAATTTAGTAGTAATGGACCTCATACTCTATGTGAATTATCAACTTTTTACTGTTAACTACATTGGGACTCCCTGAGACCTTTTCCACTCGGCTTATCCAGAACACTTCATCCAGTTCTCTGGGATCTAAAAAAAACTCAGTTTGACTCTAGATTTCATCACTAAGGTTCCTTTATTTGCCATACAGCAAAGCTACACTGAGCTTATCAAACAAAAACAGGGAGGTGAATGCAGGGTATATCACACCTCCAAACATACACAGAAACCCTCTCCCTTCATATACATTTACACATCTCATTGCATTTACTATACATGACATTTTTGTATTGGCTTGATTACTTTGCAAAAACCAATCCCTGTGCAGCATGCTGTGTCCATAAATTGTTGATGCTTGACCTCTTCTCTGCATTCCTAATTAATCTTGTCCATTGCTAGTAAATGGTTCCCTGGATGTTCTCCCTCTTACCTTAGCTTGCTCAGACATTCTGTTTTTTTAGCCTACTGACCTATTTACTTATCTTATTTAGCACAAAAGTTCTGCTTTCAACCTGATGATCCGTTTACCTCTCTAATCCTATCCGCCAAGTAATGAGGCCTCCCTCCAAGTGTTAATTACTCATGTCAGGCCAGGCCTCAGCTGAAAACTAAAGGTATATATGAGAAGGAAAAAAAAACACCCACAATGTGTTGGTTAACTTACAGAATTAGCAATGGCATGAATGACTCTGGAAAATCCCACTGCATCACTGAGTTCTTCCTGCAAAATTTCAAGTATCATTAAGTGAAGTATAAATGCAAATAACTGACAGCAATGTCTGTATATTGTGACAACAAGACAATATCCCCGCAACTCCAACTCAAATTAAGGTCCCCCATTCTGTATACTTCATAAAATGATAATCAGATCAGACCCTAGGAAAGGCAAATATTTGTGGAAGTATTATTGTGGTCAGAGTAGGGCACTGGTATCCGCTGTCTCTCTAATGGTGTAAATAAAGACAAGTCAACTTGTGCCATAGATCCCCATCTATAAAATAGGCATAAGCTGGCCTGAAAACTGTTGGGAATGTCTAAGTCAGATACTATAAACTTCTACATAGTATTGCAAACAATGGGGCTAAAAGTAAAACTGCTCAATAGTATCAAATGTTTTTGTTCATTTTCATTTGATGAACTTTGCTTTTGCTATTAGAGCAAGAGTGAAAAAAACTTCTACCACCTCATTTCAATGCCTACATTGCCAAGGAAAAACAAGCAGTGAGGTGTTTTTGTTTAAACAATTCACTATTGCTTTAATTCTACTCTCACTGAAGTCAATGAGACTTAAAATTGACTTCAATAACGGCAGAGTTAAGCCTCCATCGAATGCTTTTCAAAATCTTCCTTTAGCAGTAAAAGTTGCAAGAGGGCAAGCAGAGAGTTGACAGGAGGTGAAAGAAGTCACACTGAAAGTGTGTTTAGCTGAGTCAGAAAGGGGTGTTCAATATCAAGCCAAAGAGGCCTTCCACTTATGAGCAAATAATGCATGCTCAAAACAGGTTGAATTTTTATCCTGAAACATGCATTCAATAAAGGGTGCCTGGCATTTTTCTGCTGAGGACTCAGGACTTTTGTCAGGCCCCAGAGACAGACACAGACATCTCACGACTCAACCATTTGATATTTTAGAGATTTGTCTTGATTTCAGACCTCAGTCTGTAAGGTATTTGGAAGTACTGCTAATCTATACACCATTAGTTTAAAATACTGATCTGTGAGTTGCATGCTGTATACAACAAGCTACTACATTATTCTATAATGTAATCAGCAAAACTGAATGAGGTGCATTTTGGGGCTGGAGGAAAGGAGGACAGGACTCCATTAGATGTCCCTGCTGCATCTGGGTTACAAGGGAGGGAGAAAAGGGAGACAGACTTACCTGAGCAGAGCCAAGGTGGGAAAAGTGGTCAGACCAGATGGAGGCTCTGACTGACCATGTGTACCAGGGAAGGGAGGTATTTATACCCCATGCATACCAGAAGGAATGTGCACTCTCAGTCACTGATCAGCAGCACCCATCTTCCCACCCATGGGATCAAAGTAGGACAGGATTTTATGATCTTCTGTGGGTTTGCGCTGGTTGCTTTTTTCATTTGGAGCTGGAAAGGAATTTTTCACCATCACCTTCCCACAGCAGGTGAGGGACCAAGAGATGCAAGGAAGGAGGCTAGGTCAAGATGTTGCAACTTAGGTAATACATGCAACAGGTGTTCAGTGCAGGTACTCATTAGAGGGGATACAGTTCCCTGATAAACAGGAGTTGGAAATGGATTTAGGGGAAGGAATCCCCTAAGAAAAGAGGGGCTGGGGCTCCAAACATCAGGTATAGTCCCCGTTTTTTTTCAAGCCCACTTTAGTCCCCATACAAGGAAATGGTGATGGGGTCCCAACAATGGACTGGGACCAACTTGAAAAGGGGGAGGGCTGATGGCAGCCCTCAAAAGTGGGAATGATTAAGGAAAGAATGAATCTGTACTGTGTGACTCATTGCCACATATGTTAAGTGAATGAAGTTGCAGCCTAAATGAGTCACATTCATTGCATTTTGTCTTTCTTCCTTTTCTTTCTTCCTTTCTGTGGCCAGAACCAAGGTAGTAGCCCTCTGATTGCTCTTAGAACAATGCATTTTTATTGAGCTAGGGTACAGTAAGGAATATTTTTACATTAAAAGTATTATTTCAACAACATGCTACAATACAAATGTGGTGCACCAACTTCACTTAGAAGCATCACACGACTTCTATTTAAATATAAGTACTCAGTCATTGTAAGTAATGCATTTAAGGCTTAAATGTTTCATACATGTATAACCTGCAGATCTGGTAGAGTAGATTCACATAAGGATATAGATGGGGAAGATGTTTGAGCACTGGAAACCCACTCTTTATGCTCATTCTAATGGTAAGAGGACAATACTAAAAACACTTCTTACTTTATCCATTATTAATCCACCTTAAGAGCTACTAACTAAGAAAACTTTTTAACATTTATGGGGAACCTTAGTCTCTGTAGTTATGGCTGGATAAGTTCTACTGTGACTAGTCAATTAATTCTTAGCACAAAAGCATTTGATGTCCCAAAGAAAAGAATTACAAGCACTAAAAATTCATTAAAGCAGGCAATTCAGTACTGCAAGCCATACATCTGGAACTGTATGCCCAGTTTCAGGACTATCCTGGAAAGACTGAAACAGACAGCTATTAAAGTCTTCTCTAATTTTCATTAAAAAGAATAACTGAGGTACTTAATGTCATGAGGGGTACAATAAAAAAAACTCAGGCCTTCCTTTTGACACCAAGTCAAAGTAAGAAAATAAGAATTATAGAATATCAGGGTTGGAAGGGACCTCTGGAGGTAATCTAGTCCAACCCCCTGCTCAAAGCAGGACCAATCCCCAACTAAATCATCTCAGCCAGGGCTATGTCAAGCCTGACCTTAAAAACCTCTAAGGAAGGAGATTCCACTGCCTCCCTAGGTAACCCATTCCAGTGCTTCACCACCCTCTTAAGGAAAAACTTTTTCACAATATCCAACCTAAACCTCCCCCACTGCAACTCGAGACCATTACTCCTTGTCCTATCATCTGCCACCACTGAGAACAGTCTAGATCCATCCTCTTTGGAACCCCCTTTCAGGTAGTTGAAAGCAGCTATCAAATCCCCCCTCATTCTTCTCTTCCGCAGACTAAACAATCCCAGTTCCCTCAGCCTCTCCTCATAAGTCATGTGCTCCAGCCCCCTAATCATTTTTGTTGCCCTACGCAGGACTCTTTCCAATTTTTCCACATCCTTCTTGTAGTGTGGGGCCCAAAACTGGACACAATACACCAGATGAGGCCTCACCAATGCCGAATAGAGGGGAATGATCACATCCCTCAATCTGCTGGCAACGTTCCTACTTATAGAGTCCAAAATGCCGTTAGCCTTCTTGGCAACAAGGGCACACTGTTGACTCATATCCAGCTTCTTGTCCACTGTAACCCCTAGGTCCTTTTCTGCAGAACTACTACCTAGCCATTTGGTCCCTAGTCTGTAGCAGTGCATGGGATTCTTCCTTCTTAAGTGCAGGGCTCTGCACTTCTTGTTGAACCTCATCAGATTTCTTTTGGCCCAATCATCTTAATTTGTCTAGGTCCCTCTGTATCCTATCCCTACCCTTCAGCATATCTACCACTCCTCCCAGTTTAGGGTCATCTGCAAACCTGCTGAGGATGCAATCCACACCATCCTCCAGATCATTAATGAAGATATTGAACAAAACCGGCCCTAGGACCAACCTTTGGGGCATACCGCTTGATACCGGTTGCCAACTAGACATGGACCCATTGATCGCTACCTGTTGAGCCCGATGATCTAGCTAGCTTTCTATCCACCTTACAGTCCATTCATCCAGGCCATACTACTTTAACTTGCTGGCAAGAATACTGTGGAAGACCATATCAAAAGCTTTGCTAAAGTCAAGGAATAACACATCCACTGCTTTTCCCTCATCCACAGAGCCAGTTATCTCATGATAGAAGGCAATTAGGTTAGTCAGGCATGACTTGCCCTTGGTGAATCCATGCTGACTTTCCTCTCCTCTAAGTGCTTCAAAATTGATTCCTTGGGGACCTGCTCCATGATTTTTCCAGGGACTGAGGTGAGGCTGACTGGCTTGTAGTTCCCCGGATCCTCCTCCTTCCCTTTTTAAAAGATGGGCACTACATTAGCCTTGTTCCAGTCATCCGAGACCTCTCCCAATCACCATGAATTTCCAAAGATAATGGCCAATGGCTCTGTAATCACATCCGCCAACTCCTTTAGCACCCTCGGATGCAGTGCATCCAGCCCCATGGACTTGTGCTTGTCCAGCTTTTCTAAATAGTCCTGAACGACTTCTTTCTCCACAGAGAGCTGGTCACCTCCTCCCCATACTGGTCTGCCCAGTGCAGTAGTCTGGGAGCTGACCTTGTTCGTGAAGACAGAGGCAAAAAAAAGCATTTAGTACATCCTCTGTCACTAGATTGCCTCTCCCATTCAATAAGGGGCCCACACTTTCCTTGACCTTCTTCTTGTTGCGAACATACCTGTAGAAATCCTTCTTGTTACTCTTAACATCCCTTGCTAGCTCCACGGTGTCACTTTAGTTTGAAAATAGTACAAGGAAACACTTTTCAGAATGCAGTTAGCTACTACTAAAGGTTTTCAAATACTGTAGCAAGTTTTTAAGAGACGAGTAATGATAAATATCTTCTAGCTATGCTTGCTAAGATAAAGGTAATATGCTCCAGGACATCAGCAGAGAGTCACAGTGAGCAGGTACAAATATTATCCCCCTCCACTTCCATCATGCACAGCACTGCTTACTTAGTCAAGCATATCCCTGATTTTTCCTTCCTCTGAAGGATCAGATATCACCAATGCAAGAGGCAGGACACTGGAGTTGAGAGGTGGGGAAATTTCAGTGTCATAAGTATGTGGAAGTCAAGTCAGTCAGGTCTCTTCCCCAATTCCAACATTTCAATTAAAATGAACAGTGTTTTCTTTACCTTAAGAAAGAACAAACAAGGATACTAAAAATTTTACCTGTTCTTTTGCTTGTTTCTGCTGTTCTCTTCTTTTGCGCTCTTCTTCATCTACCTTGCTAATGACAATGTATCTTTCCTTCTGAAAGCAGTAATGGCATAAGTAAATTATTCCAGGAATAGCTTGACAAAAAAAGTGAGAAACTAAAAGAAGAATCCCAACGCTAATACATGAACCAATCACAATTTGCTATCTAAATTTCTACTGCAAACAAAGCTAAATTGCATCGGTTATACTCAGAGTTTAGCTGCAACAGTTTACCTATTAATATTACAGTATTTCTTTTATAAGCTAATTTTTTCCTAGGGGCTTATAATTTTAACAAGGCTATCTGAGTTGAACCTACTCACATAATGAATCCTAAGGGAAATATGCTTTTTGGTTGGAATGAAAACATTTATCATACTAAGTTTCCCTATGTTTCAGGGGGGTTTTTTAATCCAGTATTTTCAGGTGATTTGGGGTTCATATTGTTTATCTAGCTCTTTGGGAAAAAGTTAATGCTGAATATCTGCTGCAATTATTGTTCTGTTATCAAACCACTCAGCTGACCAAAACTTCATACTCTCAATGTACTGAATGTTAGATAGCCATTATAGTTTTCACTCATACACTTTTAATATAAATATATGTCATATATTTGTATTTATACCTCATGGATTTTAAAGTCAAGCCACTAAGGTTATTCAAAAGTATTTTATCATAGTTTAATGAAAGTTTAAAAGTTTGCATAACAATGCTTCAGCAGGCAAATTTAGAGGTCAAGTAGCATGAAATTTCATTAGGACTGAGATTTCCCTTACACAGAACAAGCATCTAAGACAGTATGTTGTTAGTCAATTAATTACCTTCTCTGTCTCCAGAGTTTCAACATGGATACCTTTTGGATACCTACAGCAAACAGTGAAAGGTAAACTATAGTTTATGACTAATTTGGCAATTAGTATACTGCAGCTCCATCTTCAACTAGGCTAATTTTCATAGCTACACAACTTGTAGTAAGGTTACAGACAGGCTTAATATTAAATCCAAAAACTATTAAGGCAGCTTTTAACCAAAATGAAGTTGGCAAATTCAAAGTACCAAGGTATTCAATAATTTGGCCTTCTTGTGTATCTCAAGAATTTCAACAATTAGTGTTAGTTTCTTAATATACTATGCAGATAGCTGAACTGTTGCTGAGAGAACTCTAACTCAACTTCTTGACTTCAGTGCAATTAAATCAATCTGTGTAATCTGATGTTGGGTTAAGGTACTGCTTGTGCATTTTTTCAGAAAGAAACTTATTCAAAAAAGCAGTTACTAAAGTTACCCATTCAGGAATGCACATACACGCAAATTCCACATGTTTCAGAGTGGTAGCCGTGTTAGTCTGTATCAGCAAAAAGAATGAGGAGTACTTGTGGCACCTTAGAGAATAACAGATTTATTTGGGCATAAGCTTTCGTAGGCTAAAACCTACTTCATCAAAAGCTTATGCCCAAATAAATATGTTAGTCTCTAAGGTGCCACAAGAACTTCAAATTCACACTGCACAATGAGGGCTCGCTGTGGAGTGTAGGCAAAGCTGTTAAAAAAATCTGCCACAATGATAAAAAAATGCAAAATCCCATTATTTCAATGTGCAGATATCCAAACAAGTATTTTAGAGTAACTTACTCATGTTCAACAAAAATGGTAAGGAAAACATTGTGAAAATATATTTGTTAAACAGCTTAAAGACCTCATCTCATCTCCATTGCTCAAATGGCTTCTTCAATAGCTTTTTTATCTACTTTTAAAATACAATTTACTTCTAAAGATGAGAATCAGCACAAATCAATTTTAGCTAAGAACAGCCTCTAAAAACAGGATTTTAAGAACTACTGCCAACTTGAAACAATCTCCCACAATATCACCCGTAAATATAACACCCTATAGAACTATTTATCGTTCAAATTAATCCCACTATCTATGCAGGAATACATTCCTGCTCTACAGTTGTTTGCAATAACTGCACACTGTACGTTAAGAGTCACATGTTATTACATAATCACTCTAATCTGTTAGTTGTAAATTGAACAGTACAATGTATTTTAATAATTATAAGTGGTAAAATAGAAATATACTCAATTTAAAAAAAAGGATTATAATGAACCCCTAAGAACTCCACGCTTGTAAGCATTAGTTCAGTTTAGCCCTATTACAAGACTGCTTAAGAAGAGAAACAATCTAAATATAATGGATATGAGATTTAGCATAGATCAGCTTTTTATCCAGATTTTTTCATGTTAAAAACAGCACAGATATACAGTAGGTAAGGTAAGAGGTTAACACTAGTAACTTACTTCCAGCTCAAGGTCTGATAAATTAGTTTCCTCTGAAATCTTTAAAAGCAAAAAAGAGTAATGTTATTAATGGTTCTCGTATATAAATATTTCAAAGTCAAAGACAAATTTATGTTAAAAATTCATGCAGTGAACATAAAACAGCTCATGGTGTTATCACATAGTATTTTAAAGGGCATTTAAAGGGCTAAACACTAGTTTAATTTTCCAAGGAGAAATTGATTTACGTCTTATTGTACATATATCTGCCTTTCTGATGAGAATGACTTGCCAAAAAGAAGGGATAAATTTGTTGACACTATCTGCAGAAAGAGGCTTCCACCTCCCTGATATAGCTGGCTAGTAGGTAAAACCTAATTTCTTATATAGAAGACAGTTCAGAGTTCTCTGTTTACCAGAGAAAAAGTGTTTATTTTTAGAAACTGACCCTGTGCATGGCTCCAACTGCAAACTCTTGTTTTCTTCATTCTGTATCAAATCTTCAATTTGCTCCCTGGAGGAAATAGATTAAACAGGTTATTTTTTGCTTTTACTAATACAATACTATTGTCACAAAAACATTTAGTGATATATGCCAAAAGGCAAGGCAAATCTTTTATAAGAAGGATTAATGGAATATTTAAGACATTTATTATTTTTTACATATGTGTGTGTGTGTGTATATTTTTTTTTTTTCATTTTTAGAGACATTAGTATAGTGATAAATATGAAATCTTGAGTGATTAAGAAATCTAAAACAGAAACCAAGGGTAGACTTAAATGCCTTCATATTTGAGGGCCAGAACATACATGGCCATTATTTTCCATTCAAGATCAAAAACTAAGAATTGGATTAAACTTTAGCAGAGATTTTGGAAAACTGACACTACCGTCAAGAGTCAAAAATGTAACTAACAACTTGAGTACCCTTGATGTAGCTGAAGACAGATTACTGAAAGTTGCAGATAAGCAGCAAAAAAGTCTGATTAAAAGGAACAGAAGTTTCCCAGACTTAAACCCTCTCATTCAAAAGAACATTTTGTTAAGACTGACAAATTTAGAATCAGAACACTGGAAACTTCAAGTTTTTAGGCAACTTCAGAATGGAGGACTACCACATAAAGAACAGTGCGCACACATTAGGATGACATGATTTCATTTTTATATTTCCACTTACACCACTCTCTCAATGAATTTTTTCTGATCCTCAGGAATCGTCACAGGACACTTTGTGGCATTAGGGGAAATGTACGATAGGGTCCCTGCACCATTTGCCTGAGAACGTTTTTCATCATACTGCTCCCGTAATTGTCTTTCCTCTTCCTGATTTAAATATGGAATTCCTAAGAAAAACATTGTACAGACTTTATCATTAAAAGCAAGCAAATATTGCACAGCTCAGAGAGGCTTAGTCACTACCCTGGTCATGTTACACCCTAAAAACTGAAAAGAAAAAAAAAAATCTGTATCCCTCAAATATTTCTTCTAAGCTTCCCTTTCCTTATCTCTAGTTGCAATGGATTTCTTTTGAGACAGCCAAAGCAGCTGGCACCTTCAAGTCTAAATGAGTCACAAGCACTTTAGGCCCTGCTCCTGCAATCTGATCCTCACAGGCAGACCCCTATTTCTGCACAGAACCTCACCGAATTTGATGGGCCTTCAAATTGTTGATACATGACTGGGGCTTCTGAGTGCTACCACAAAGCAAATAAATAAGGAATAGGGATCTACCCATATGGATATAGTTTAACTCAAGGCCACAGATTGTTATGGATGTCAAGGAGCTTTGAAGTAGTTGCCATGTATCTCACAGAAAAGATTTGCAAAACATCAGAGCCCTGCAGGTATTAATTACCTTACGAAACCTGCTGAAATAGGGAAGTGTTGAGCAGAAGTGCGGCAATATATAGGTTCCTAAATTGAGGAACAAGTCAAATGACTCTGGCACTGTCATATTAAGTATCACAATTATCTAGTCCTTTGTTTTTTAGTGGGTACACAAACCAAAGTTGTAATCTTTCCAAAAGAACTTTCCTATAGGTTTTACTGCTGGAACAATGGCATTTTCTAGCTTGTCACACTGTAAAACTATCATCACTAAACTATGCTTAGACAAGTAGGCATTCACCTGTTTCTAAGAAAATGTAGATGGACATAGTCACTTTCCCTCCTCCCCCCCACAAACATTGTATAGAACTTCATTTGCATTATTAAAACACCAAATAAGCTATGACCTTAGCAACTTTACCAAAAGGTCAAAAATGTACATGTTTTGCCTTTGGTTTTAAACAGGAAACGGAGGAAAAGAAAGATAGTCTATAAAAACAGGTTATAAAATAAAGAAAGCTTACCATTGCGAAAAACTTTATTAAAATCAAATCCTTGGTTTGCTAAAAAGTCTATACTTGAACTCTGAAAAAGAGAACAACAACAACAAAAAACCAGCTTTGTGACTGATTCTACACCACTGAAATTTCAAAGGTCAATTAAAAAACAACCCAGATATTTTCCTCAAACATATTTGTTTTAAAAAAACCTATACTAACTTTTTTCTTTGTCAAAGTATTAGGTTAGTGAACTCAAGAAAGTTAGTCTGTGCAATGAAATAGTTTATTAAAAGATGAAGTTTAATGAAGTAGAACAAGTCATTTATAATTAAATCTTTCCATCAGTATTTTGTCACTTACTTGCGCGTAACAGATAATCTATGGCTTGCGCACTATGGATAACAATACATCCCAAAACCTTAACATCAAACCCACCATAACACCAATTAATATGTAGTACACTGTTAAAATTATAATAAAAAAAGCCACTTTGAAGCTATGTACCATTTTGATTTTAGTTAGAAGCTATAGAGTCATGATTTTAGTTTGCCCAGAGAGCCAAGTGAAGCTCAGGATTGTTTAAAAGTGTACTCTTTCAAACGAAAACCTTACAAATGCATCTACAGGAGCCATTTTGGCAATGAGATTCATGATATCCAGGGCAACATGGAAACAAGCAAGACAGTAGTTTCTACCACAGGCAAAGCACAATATAATGGTAATAATGGTGGAAAGGAGTGTAAAGCTTTCTACATATGTATCTATTACTATATAGATTTTTTTAAAATACATATGCAACTTTCTGTAATAAAAAGAGAAGTGCATTCTGGGCTCTACCAAGCTACACATGACTTGTACCACTCTTTGGTCTGGCACAAATGTTCAACAACTGTTAGAAAAGAGTCAGGTGGACAAAACATGAGACTATACATTGATGATGTCTGCTGGCTTTCCTTTACTGCTTAGCACTGGCTATGAATCTCAATCTTTGGAATACTGATTATATTTTAAAGATATATGGATGAGAGACTGGAGAAAAATAAAGACATAGGAGAGAAAGAGTTGGGAGGGAGGGACCAGAGGTGGAGGGGGAATGGGAATCAAGTGAAAGCACTGATGTGGCAAAATCTCATGAGTCCAAAAATTCTCACAACAGCTTTGGGGAGCAATGAGAGAGAGAGAGGGAGAGAATAAGAATGGATAGGAAGAGAAAACAAGAAAAAAGCTGGATAAGAAAATACTTTATAATGTCATAAATCTGATAGTCAGCTTCAGACAGTCACCTCAGTCACCAGAAAAAAAACGAAGACCTGTATTAAACAGCAGGAGTTTAAAAAGTGGCATGACCTTTACTTCATTTTTCAACCTAGTTTTCTTCATTTATAGAATATGGTCCCACTAAGACTTTTTTTTTTTTTTTTATACTGAAACTTGCTTCCTTCTCTATGCACTGAGGGGAAAAAAAAATCCATGAAGAATGAATTATACATAGGCAAAAATGCTTGGGGGACGAACCAAAATTGACACCACTACAGAATTTTCCCAAAAATCATTTTGAAAAGTTTTTCAGTAGCAATACATATAAACCTGTTTTTCCACTAACCTGACAGACAAACTTGACATCTGGTGAACTTCTATTGAAGGGTTTTGGAAAAATATAGAAGTTGAATGATTTCATTATGTATCTGTGAAAGGTAAGAGTTACAAATCAAAATAGAGCTTATCAATATTACCTAGTATAAAAAAAGTTAGGAATAAGTCAAGGAAACAACATACTTAGCTTCTGTGTGGTCATATTTAAAACTACAAAGGCCAAACTGAAAAAGCAAGAAATCCATGGAATGCTGAAAAGGAAAAACAAGTGAGAATAATGGTTACAATACATTTTGAAATGCAACTGAGAGGCACTCTGGGAAAAAGTTATTTGTCTGAACCTCAGATATCTGTACCTCATCGATACATATTGGCACTACTAGCTTTACCTCGAGTGAAAATGCCTTGGCATAATACCTTAGTTTAAAAAGGATCTTTAGCTACGTAAGACTCATGTTTAAAAAGAAAATTATTCTTACCAATAACATTCTATTTTTCTTCTGAAGTTTAGCATTTCATTTTTACCTTTTCTTCATTTCTGCATTTTTTTTCTGCACTTCATTCAGCTTGGACAATGAATAGACTAAATTTTCACTTTGTTTCTCCTGCAGTAGGGCAATATTGTTTCAGCTTCCATTATTGCAAAGGTATGAACTAAACCCAGCTTTTTAGAAACAAGTTCTTTTCATTTATATTAAAAGGGACACCACCAACTTGATCTGTTCAACTTCAAGTAAATATCAGAGGGGTAGCCGTGTTAGTCTGAATCTGTAAAAAGCAACAGAGGGTCCTGTGGCACCTTTGAGACTAACAGAAGTATTGGGAGCATAAGCTTTCGTGGGTAAGAACCTCACTTCTTCAGATGCAAGAAGAAGTGAGGTTCTTACCCACGAAAGCTTATGCTCCCAATACTTCTGTTAGTCTCAAAGGTGCCACAGGACCCTCTGTTGCTTTTTTCAAGTAAGTAGTTTCTGAAGATGTACATGCCTCAAGTACCTCCTGACAGCTTTTCTAATGTTACAGCTATCTTTCCAAAAGTTGTTTCTCTTCTCCATTGTTATTCACACAACCCACATGACGTGAGCCTGATAGACTACTCTGGCGGAGACAGTGGAACTGTACACAAAAAGCTAAAAAATCCACAAAGTAAACAAAATGCAAAATAGAACTATTCTTCTAATATCTTGAATTCTAATAATCCTAACTGTAACCTCTAACAATAGCAGATAAAATATACAGATATATGATTTAAGTTTGGTAAATTCTTGCTTTAAAAATCTAGTGTTGGGGCCAACAGACTCTTTAAAGGGACAAATGTAGTAGCTTTTATAGCTAATTGCAAATATGCATGATCATAAGCTTAGCAAGTATTTTACAAGAAAAGGCTTCCTTCCCTTTCTGAGATATAATCTTAGTTTTAAATAGTACTGAAAGCTTTTGGCATATTCCTTCTCATGACTGACAGTCAACCTAACCCCAAGATCTGAGAAGTAATTTAAGCACTTCCAGTAGAAGATAATAGTATTTTGAAAAAAAGGATACCTATTACAGCTTCAATAGTCAAAGTTGTTAAGTGTAAGCTGTTGCCACAACACCATTTCTAAAGGCATGTCTATATGGTAGGTTAGTGCACGGCAAATGGGGGTATAAATCTACAGCGCTTCAGCATGCCACGCAGTGACAGTCTGTGTGGACCTTGCTGCTGCTGCTGCACACTAAAAATTCCCTAGTGCACTTTGTGTTATTGTGCAGCAGTAAGTACATATGGACAATAATTGTGGGACATGCTAGAGCACTGTAGATTTACACCCCAGATTGCTGCATCTTAACTGTTCATCTAAACAAGCCCTAACACCAAGTTGCAATCCTCTCTTTTCCCCCATTTCATCTGGCAGCTGCCCAAAGGGTTCTTGTTTGGTGGTGTGTGGTTTCCTCCTCCCTTCCCCCTGCCCCCTTCCCCTTGTGTACAAGGCCAGATATCAGATTCCCACCTTCCACTATTTGTCTAGCACAAGGTTCTCAAGCTTATTTGATTGGGTCCCCCTTCTTTGTGTCTGTAGTAATTTACACAAACATACACACAAGTACATATACCACCACACAGCTCTGAAGGCAGAGTGGAGAGCAGTGACTGCTGGCTGGGCGCCCAGATCTGAAGGCAGCACCATGCCAGCAGCAGCACAGAAGTAAGGGTGACTATTTTAACCTAATGTAAATTTAAAATCCTACTTGTCTCCACTGTTTCCCTGCCAACATCCCATAAGTAGCCAAATATTAGACTACAGGCAAAGTTAAAAAACATTTAGCCTATTTTTCCTGCTGGAATTCAAGTTTTTAATCTATGAGTACTATTTAGAATGGAGCAAAAGTCTTAATTTGTCTCAGAATAATGCCTATTATGACATACTGATATACTACTAACAAATCTAACAGTTTGTTCAAGTCTCAGATACATTGCACCTCCTACCAAGGATGGCAAAATACTTAAATAGTTTCATTTTAACTCTTAAGTTTTACCTTTTTAAGTTTTTGATACCTTTCTTCTGGTGTGTCAAAGCCATTGGTTAATGTGCTAACAGATGGCCCATCACTGATTCCTAAAAAAATATAGGAAATATTACATAAAAATAAAGGTTTCAGATTAGCAACCGTGTTAGTCTGTATCCGCAAAAAGAACAGGAGTACTTGTGGCACCTCTCTAAGGTGCCACAAGTACTCCTGTTCTTTTTATAAAAATAAAGCTATTTAAAGACACTGGGTGAGGAGCAGCAACAAATGACAATTATTAAGAAGTCTGCCACTATGTCACTAACAGAATATTACATTATATGTGTATAAGTTACCACTCAACTGAAAATAAACGTCTTCCATTACAGGTGAACATCCCTCTTTAAACAAAAGCCAATTAATCTATGTCATTCTACATAAACAATCTGGTGAGTTCAGAGAAAATAACATGCTAGCAGCGAAGCCATGTTCTAGGAAAAACTATGAAAGCCTCACTTGTGGCATTCACCAGTTAGATAAATAATCCTGATAGAATGGAATGTGGTACCAATGACCAGATGTTGATGGGTCTCAAGCCACATTACTGGAGCCAGAACCAGAGTCAACGAAGTGACAAACCAACAGGAGTGTGAAAAATATTGTCAAGTGACTGTTGGCATCTCTTATGCAATACATAACCCATATGTACAGTGTTAAATTTAACATTGACCTCGCTTTTGTTTTAAGTATTTCAGTTTCCTATTCAGGCATCTTAGAACAACAGAAAATTCTAAAGACAGTTACTACATCTAACAGCAAAGGGAAGTCCATAAGCAAAGTAGCTGCAGATTCATACAGCAGATCTCTGTTAGCCCATTTGCTAATACTCCCCCTTCACAAGGGGTGCTGAAACAATTTTTATAGCAGGGATGCCGAGAGCCCTTGAACTAAACTGTAAATCCCGTATATAAGGAAACCACTTCAGGTCAGGGGGTATGGCACCACCCCAGCACCCCTAATTCCAAATCTATGACGTTCACAAAATAATCTTAACTGTACCTGAAAATTCGCCATCAATAGCCAAAAAGTCTGCTTCCTCGATGGCTTCATACACTTTATTTAGGTGATCCTTAAAATCTATAAAGAAATTATTAAAAACATCCCTGAGAACAGGGCTGTTATCATCTCGGGAACCTCCATCCCGCCTCCCACCGCACGGGAGCTAGACAGCAGGGCCCTGAGAGCCACCCTCGGTCTCGCAGCCTTTTTAAGAGACTCAGCGAACCGTTGCAAGGAGAACCGTCATTTTAGAGATAAACGGACAACCCCGGGCCTGCAGAGGAGAGAGCCAAAAATACAGGGCGCCCAACGACTCGGCTCACGTTCCGCGGCTTCCCCGAGAGCACACAGGCCAGGGACCGCGTCAGCGCAGGGCCACAGGCAGCAGCACAAGGGCCGGGCTTTGGGGTGCAGACAGCGGGCCGGAGGTCACAGCTCAGCCAGGTACCGCGGCAGGGCCCGCGCGTGGAGCCCCGGCCCCTGTGAGGCAGCGGCAGGCAGCCCACCTACTGCTCCCCGTCCCCTCACTCTGGGGCGGCTGAGCCGAGCCTGCCCTGCCTGGCGCCCTCTCGCGGGGACTCCCCCCCTCCTCGGCACCAGAAGCCTCCTCGCAGGGGCACGTGCAGCTCCCGAGCACAGCGGAGCCCCGGCTGCTACGGGAACGGGCCGGTCACGGCCCCGAGGACACTCTCGGGGCCCCGAGAGCGGCCCAGGAGAAGAGCGGTGAGGCCAGGCCCTGGGAAACCGGCCCCCACCCGGCGCGCGCCCCGCCGTCACTCACTGCTCCTGATGATCTCCATCCCCGCAGCCCGCACCAGCCCGGCCGGAGCCCTGCTCCGCAGCGTCCTAAACCCGGCTCTGCCCGCACCGAGCACTTCCGGAAACAACCCTCCTCCCCCGCCGGACACGTGAGCGCTCACGTGAGCGGCCCGACGCGGGAGGCGGGCGAGGATAGCTGCCATATTGTCCCGCGGGGCGCCAATCCGGCGTGGCGGTTTGGGCGGTTTGTGCTTCGTGGCTTCTCGCGCGCAGCCGCGCTCCAAGTTCCACAGCGCGAGCTAGGCGGCTGTCCTTCCCACGGCTCCTCGGGGAGCCGCAGCCCACACAGCGGTACCCCCAGCCCTTTTCCTGCGGCATCGCTATTGATAGTTGCACCCCAAGGATTCCCTCAGCCCATGGCGCCCTCCCCGTGTCCCTTCCCTCCCGCCTCCATTTAGCCTTAAGTGTGCCGCCGAAGAGGCTGCCTGACTGCCGTGCTTGGTGCTGCAGAATACATAGAGCCGCCCCTGGTGAGTGCCCTAAGTGTATGGAAGTTTGACCCAATGAAGGGGCTGACCCAAAAACGACACAACTCAACCATGAGCAAAGTTAAGCCTTTGCAGCAGAAATTTTAAACTTTACATTTAAAACAAAGCTTTAGTGTAGGGAATAGTCCTACACTGGTACCCCAACCAGCTGAGAGTAGCATTTTTTCCCATCTCTTAATTTCTGTGATTCTAAGAGCAGTAGGAGCAGAGAGAGAGCAGAATAAGTGTCTAAGGGCTGCTCTATCATACAAAGTCAACCTAACTAGGTCATGCAGCCCTGTGAAAAAATTCACACCCTCTGCAATGTAGGTAAGCAAACGTAAGCCCCTGCAAAGATGCCGCTAGATCAATGGAAGCATTCTTCTGGATTTACCAGACAAACCCCTTCCATAGTGTAGTACATATCTACAGGCAATATCAGTGCAAGTGCAGCTGTAACATTTCTACTATTGCAGTGGTTCTCAAACATTTTGTATTGGTGACCTCTTTCACACAGCAAGCCTCTAAGTGTGACCCCCTCCTTATAAATTAAATTCAGGTTTTTAATGTAATTTAATTTTAATTTAACGGGGTTGGGGCTGACAGCTCCCTGTGCATGGCTGGGCTGGGGGCTATCAGTCCCTGACCCCTACATAACCACCTCATGGCCCCCTGTTTATCAACCCCTGCACTGTAGCCATCCCTTCACAGTGAGAATGAAAAGGTTTAACTTACTGTGCTGTAGGGAGACAAGAAGAGAACAAAGTAAAAACTAAAAAATGGGAGGGAAAGATTTTGACAGCTATGGATTATTATGGATTTGGCTCAATGGAGAAAAGGAAGCTGGAGGAAACAAAGCATATACTTACTGTCCCTGTAGTAAAGATGAAAAGGGATTTCCCACACCCCAAATGAAAGTATTTCACAAACATACACAGTACTAGAAAAATATATGTCTACCTTGTAGGTAATAGCCATCTTCAATATATAAGGTGGCAATTATATATGATACATTTGCACAAGAGTGGGAAATGGAAATGTGGTCTAGTACCTCAGAGCAAACATCCACCTGCTGATTCAACACATGCACTGAAATTTTAGTTGTCCACACTGACAGCAAATTAATTTTTCAACTTTCCAGCAAGATGAAAATTAATCAGGAAGTTTACATCTATTGCTGAGGTATAACGTTAATTTAAACAGATTAAAGTTTGCTGTATGAAAGTGAACTATAATTGGAAAAAATATTTTGCTTTTAATTCTACAGAATATGTCTAAAGAGATCCTTACACTTCTTACTGACTTTTCCTTTCCACAACACTGAACATACCCTTTCAATCCCACCATAGTTCTGTTTTTTCAGTGTAGAGAGACTGAAGCCTGGGATTTTGACTTTCTTCAAAAATGCCTTATCTTTGTCAAACTGCTCCAGTGTAAGTCACCTGGAAAACTTTTTTTTTTTTTGGTTAATAAAAGATTTTAGGGCTTGTCTGTCCACACTAAAGAATAGTACCACTTTATATTGGTGTAGTTAGAGCAACAAAAACTCCTAGTGTTGTTGCAGTTATACCAATATAAAAGTTCTTATCAATAGTGTTTATTCTAGATTATGAATAAAAATAAAATATATCAGTATAAATGCATCCAGACTAGGGCTATTACCACTAACTGTGTTGGGGGAGGAGAATCACACCCCTGACAGACCTTGTTATACCAGTAAAACTTTTACATTGACCAGTCCTTAGTCTATGGGCTCCATATTGGTCCCACTGAGAGTAATAGCCACACTCCAGTTGACTTTCTGGTAGCCTAATATGTCATTTAGGAATGGTAATTCATAGATAATATCTGCAGTTACATTCTGCACTTGTTTAAAAGCATATGAATTTCACCAAGCAACTTCGAACTATATGACAGTACAAGAACTAAAAGAGACCCATATAATGAAAAGGGAAAAAAAACCTGCATCAGTTAACTTTTTTTGTCACACAAAGAAGAGAAAGGACAAGTAATTTAGAGACTCATTGTTTATTTAATACAAAGCTCACATTGCAGATCACTCATAGTAAATATCTGCATAATCTTTGTTCTTGTCTTCTCTACTTTAGATTCAGGAGTCAGTTTAAGTGAAAAAAAACATTAAGGGACATTTACCTAGAGCATTTTTTAAAGTTTAAAAATCAAAGGAGTTTTAAGATTATAAATATAGCAATGCAGAAAGTGCTTAGGGATCTAAACAGTTTTCTGCATAGTTATATTCTGATTAATAATCTAGATAGGATTACTGAAATATTAGAATCTAGAGTGTGGTTTCATTCAGACTAGAATGAATCAAGCTTTGTCCTTGTTCTGTGATTTTCATACAAGATCTGTTCAGAAAAATTCTCCAACTTCTAAGTACATAGTATTGCACACAACCTGGACATAGGGGAGAAAGCTCACTTTTCAGTTAATATTCTTTATTATTATTTGTATAAATGTTTAAGTTTATAATTTCTTTTACATTCAAATCCAGTCCTGCTCAGGCACTTTTCTGAATAGGGATGTTTAAGCTGTTCAGTCGGTCAGGTGACTCCCACTACAGAATCAAGATTATTTCAAAGCAAGCCCCTTAACACAGTTTTTATATTTTATTGTAAATTACACAGCTAATTTGACATTTCTTATAGCCAATTAGCAGCCAATGATACAATTTTCACCTTTCCTTCCCTTAATATATATATCATATTGGGCCGAGGAAAGTCAGTGTAAAATAGCTAAAAGAAAAGGTATATGATAAATTACTTCTTAGAATGATTAATAAACAGTATCTATTTATTTATTATATATGATAATACAACAGAATAAAATCAATTTTGATAATACTTTACCTGAATTTGGGGGACTACTGGATTCTTTTTCCATTTGAAGGATCAAACCAACTGAAAGGTCTGCACTGTCTTTAAGGGGTTTTTGTTTGTTTTTGTTTTATTTTTTTTCTGTTACCATGACAGCATTTATCAGCAAACTTTATAACATAAATATCATGCTCAGGGAACAAACAAGTTAGCTGAGTTGTGTTAACATCATAATTTTAAGGCTCCTAACAAGTTTTAATATTTCTTTACAAAATGAGACATTTAATACATGTCCTGTTATATCATAATGTATTAGTCTATATTTCCTGGAACTCAAGGCTAGTCTATATCTAACAAAAGGTCACAATATCAACTGAAAGCAGTGGTTACCTTAATTAGAATATTTACACTTCCTTCATCAACACAGAAGTACAATCAATTAAAACATTGTCTTCTAACACCTACCCAATCAATTAATTGACCCTTGTAAAGACAGTATAACTGCAAGTTAATTAAATGAAATAAGCAACAAAAGTTTCCACTTCTTCAGACCTAAAGAACAGATTGATTCAATTGGTTGAAAAATATACCATGCTCATAAGGATTTTTTTTCTGCCAACTTGTTTCAGGAGCTCTGATATTTGCTGTTATTTCCTCCAGTGCCTTTAATTTATTTGTTTTGATTGAACTAAAAAGGAATCAAGCAGTCAACTATGGTTAAAATCAAATAAAATTTAACTTGAAGAAATATTATGTACTTGATTGATGGTGTTTGAACTCTTTCTGTCTTAAGTATTAAAGTAGTTTCTTAGGGCCAGATTTTTAAAGGAATTCAGTTGTTGCCTAAAGATGTAGAAAGGTGGCTAGTGGGATTTTCAAAAGCACCTGGAACATAAATCCTATTCTTTCCAAAATCTGCCCTTAGGCCCTAATCCTGAAATGTGAATCATACCTGTGGACTCTAGCACCCATATGGAGCCCCATTGACTTAATTGCATTGCTAGATTTGGGATCTTGTTTTTTACTAGCTTAAGGCTAAAAGGGTCCTTGAATCCAAATTTATTGCTGTGATATCTGAACAGTGATAATTTGGATTCTGATATTAAGAGTTGGAAAAATACATGTGTTCCTGGGCCTAAATGACTCTTGATTTAATCTATGTTGATGGATTGATGTGACTGATTTTGTATAATGCTTGTCATTTGATCCTCAATTTTTTTTTCATATGTAGAATCTTTTTGAGTAGATTATGTATTTTCAGTGAGGAGTTATGTGGTCTTTCTTTGGTTGTTTGATTTTTACCCCAAAATTATGTTTATGGCTACATATTTTATACAGAATTATTAGTGCCTATTTTTAAAGAAACTTTGGTCTCTGAAATAGATAATTTAACTTTGCAATTTGTTGATAGACTTCTTTTCTTTACAAATTACAGCCCTGAACCTGTAAAGACTTAAGTGTGAATTTAACTTTATGTACTATGAGTAGTTTTATTGAAGTTAATTAAATTTAATTTTGTAATATGATTCCAGATGGAGCCCCACTGACTTCTAATGTTTCAGTCCTGTAGATTGACTAGTGGAGCTCTGCATAGACATAAGGGTTTCAGGGTCAAGACCCTAGTCTTTTCATATATGTAAAAGTATATGGTGTGGTTTTTTGTTTTTTATGTGTATATTTTTTTCATATAGGTTTTGCTTTCTCATAGAAACAAGTTACAGAAAGGTGTTTGAAACACCTATGCTTTTTATTATATCCTGTTAATTTTTATGAATTTAAAAAGCAGCATTTTAAACTGGGACACAAGGTTTGATTTAGCCTATCTGAGGGCTACCTCGAGTAAAGATTTGGGATAAATGACTTAAAACAATCAGAATTGGATCTTTCATTCTCTCAAAACCAAGTTTGTTCAACACAATTAAGACCCTGATCTTCCACTCATATTTACTCACATGAGTAAATAATAATAATAATCATGAGTAAGTATTTGCAGGATTGAGCTATGCATTTGCAATACACAAGAGGGTGAACATTTAAATCCCATCAGAATTGCAAAGGCCTTTAATTCCTTCTTAAGGTATTATTCCTTCTTCACTAGAATCAAGTTGGCAGATGTCATAATATATTGCTTAGCTGAGTTAGCTCGCAATCCTGCAAACACTCTTATGCTTGACTTTACTACTGTGAGGATCCCATGTAAATCAATGGGACCACTCACAGTAATAAAGTTATACATACTAGGGGGGAGGGATAGCTTAGTGGTTTGAGCATTGGGCTGCTAAACCCAGGATTGTGAGCTCAGTCCTTGAGGGGGCCACTTAGGAATCTGGGACAAAATCAGTACTTGGTCCTGCTAGTGAAGGCCTTTCAAGGTCCCTTCCAGCTCTAGGAGATAGGATATCTCCATTAAAAATAAAAATTCATGTTAAGTGTTTGCAGGAGAGGGCCTTAACTGTAAGTGCTTTGGGGGCAGGGACTGTTTTTTTTAATCATCTGTTGCCCAGTTCCTGGCACAATCAGATCCTGGCCCATGAGTGGGGATCATGGGTGCTTCTACAATACAAATAAATAACAAGATAACTTTAACCAATTAGGAAAGCCTCACAGGTGGGCCACATACTGAGGTGGAACTCATTAGAGAAGGGAAAGTATAAGGATGGAAAGGACAGAGGTGAGGTTTTTCTTTCCACTTTTAGATACCTTGACCTTTTAGGATACAGAGATCTAAATAAGATTGTACAGAAAATTAATAGTAAGTTTTTGAAGTATATTTTCTTGTTTTCTTATAAAGCTTTTTAACATTGTCAGTTCATAATTTATTTTTTTACTTCCATGTTATTTCAGTATACATTTTCTTTTTTGCATGTTTCCTTTATAGTTTGCTATGTATAAAATAAAGGTTGAACATATTTATTTTCTATGTATACACCTCTATCTCAATATAATGCTGTCCTCGGGAGCCAAAATTTTTTACCGCGTTATAGGTGAAACCATGTTGTATTGAACTTGCTTTCATCCACCGAAGTGCGCAGCCCCCCGCCCCCCCCCCTTCCCCGGAGCACTGCTTTACCGTGTTATATCCAAATTTGTGTTATATTGAGGTAGCGGTGTACTATGAAGCCTATCTGTTTGCCCACCTATTAGAGAAGGACTGAGACAGATGATAAGGTTTGTTTAGTGTAGGCATTCTAGCTCTTATGGGGTTTCACTTTTCATTTCTATGAGGTGGGGAGAGAGAAGGAATTACTGTTACTTGTGATTCTGTTACGTTAAATAACTTTTGCACTACTAATTTAACAGTTATTGGATAGCACTTTGTCATAGCTAGGTCTAGATTTGATCCCATGATTTAAAGTAGTAGCTCCAAATCCTGTTGCCCTTTTTTCCCCTGAGGATTTTTTTAAATTCTTCTACTACTGCTAATAGATCTGCACAGGTGCTGGTAACTCTGGGAGTGCTAGTGCAACATTACCACAATGTTGTAAATGTTCTAAACTTTCATCAACTTTAGAAAAGAGATGACTAACGTGGGATGTGATAGAGGTCTATAAAATCATGAGTGTTGTAGAGAAAATGAATAGAGACATGTTATCTACCCCTTCCTGTAACACAAGAGCCAAAGGTTACCCATTGAAGTTAATGAGCAGCAAGTTTTAAAACAAATATAGTGAAATATTTCACACACTGTCCGTTAAACTTGTGGAACTGACTGCTGGGGAGATTGCGAAGGCCAAAAATATAACTGGGTTCAAAAAAGCTAATGGAGGGTAGGTCCATCAATCGTTATTAGACAACATGATCACAGGTGCAACCCCATGCTCTGGGTGTCCCTAAACCTTTGATTGCTAGAAGCAGGGATTGGCCAACAGGATGCATCACTTGATTGTCTGTTCTGTTCTTTCCCTCTGAAACATCTGGAGTCATCTATTGTTTGAAGACCGGCTACTAGGCTAGATGGACCATTAGTCTGACTCAATATGGCTATTCTTATGTTCTTAATATGTGCTCTGAGTCTTCAAGAAGTTCTATATAATATTTGCATTATGTATGAAAATATTTTTTTAAAAGTTTAATAGACTGTTACCATGTTTTTAAATGACCAGAGGGTCTTATAATTGTATATTGGAGAACTACTTCAGGTATAAAACTTTTATTTGCTATAGGTTTTTTATTTTTAGGCTCTCTTCTTGATGTTCTGTACTAATAGAAGTAAGTTTGTATTGTGATTCTAAATTGGTCCAGGGATGGTGTCTCTGTTTGTCAGAAGCTGGGTGATGGGGGATGGATCACTTAATGATTACCTGTTCTGTTAATTCCCTCTGGGGCATCTGGTATCAGCCATTGTTTGAAGACTGGATACTGGGCTAGATGGACCTTTGGTCTGACCCACTATGGCCACTCCTATGTTCTTAAATAATTGGAAGCTGATGTAGAATACTATTAAATTTCCATCTCTAAAAATTACAAGGGATTTACGCCTCCTGCAATGTGTCTAAGTGCTGCTACTACCCAATATTAATTTCAGATGATGCTATCTGATTAATCATCCCAGATTAAATTTAAAAAAGCAAGTGTGGCAGATAAAGTCTATAAATACTCCTTCTAATAAGCAACGATGGCACTGTATGCCTGCTACTTTACATATAGTACTCGCTGAGTCTGTTCCATTAATAGGGGGTGCCCAGAGCCTGTATTGTGGTCTTTGTACAAATTAAAGGTTGGATCCATAAAGGGATTTAGGTGTTGTAATGCTCAGCATCACAACACTTAACTTCTAGGTGCCTAGAAAAATCACAGGATCAGCACTGCAATCCACAAAGCTGAGTATGGATCCTTGTACCCATATAATAAATGGGTGAGAGAGGCACCTAAGAAGGTAATCCACAAAACTCAGCACCCTAGGTGGGGAGCTGCCTAAGCTGGCCAATGGGAGATTTCCTATGGGTATGAGTTAGGTGCCTGCCTTACCCCACAAACAATGTGGGGGAAGGATGTGTGGTACCCAATTTTTAAACTTAGTGGTTAAGTCTCTCACATGAGATGAGAGAGACTTGAGTTCAATTTTCTCCCATCTCTGCCAGAGGGGGAGAAGAGGGTTTGAACAGGGGTCTCACACCTCTCAGGAGAGTACTCTAACCACTGAACTTTGGGACATTCTGATGCAGGGGCTCCCTTAGTCTCTCCTATTGGAGCTACTCCACTCTTGATTAAATGAAGTCATTGGGGCACAGAGTCATTCCCTTGCTTGTTTGCTCTCTATTTCAGTGGTTAATGTACCCACCAGGGATGTGGTAGACCCTGGGTGTAGTCCTGCTCCTTCAATCACTCTTCCCTGTTGAAACTATTTTACTGTGGATAAATGCGAGATTAAAGAAGCTCCCCCATCAGAATATCCCATAGTCCTTTGGTTAGAGCACTCCCCTAGGATTTGAGCAGGAGTCTCCCACCTCTCTTCTCCCCTGCTGGCAAAGAGGGGGGAACTGAACCCTGGTCTCCCACTTTCCACGTAAGTACTCGAACCATAGTGTTAAAATTTACAATGCGGGCAGTGGCACCACCACCCTCGGCAGCAAGATTTTGAAGGGGATCCAATCCGATAAGTGGCCTTTAGGTATGCCCACCTGATTAGGTCCTGCTGTGAGTTGTCTTAGGTGTTCAATTGTCTATCTTCCCCCTGGTTTGTGACTTCCTCTAGAGCTTAGGCAGGCAATAGGCATCCAAATGTCTACAGTGAAGAGCAGTGTGCATGCTCAGAGGCAGAAAATTGGGCACCTAAGGAACTTTTTACCCTGAGAAGTTAGGTGCTGAGTGAAGTTAGGTACCTACTGGGCTTGGTGGAAGTTGTGTGGATTGTAGTAGAGCCAAAACTGATACTTAAGCATCTAAATATCTTTATGGATCAGGGCCCAAGTAGCTAGCTACACTGATTTATTAGACTCCATGAAATTGCAACTTTGGGTAGGAAAACTTTGTTTGTTTTTTAAATCCAGGTTCATTTTGTCTAATCAGCTTTATGTACTGGTTCAACCTTCTACCCAGATCAATTTCTATCTAAGATGATCTGACCTTTTGGAATCTGTTCAGTGTGCACACATGAATCATTTAAAAAAGTCATTCTTTGTTTTAATGTCAATAAGACTTGCATATGCCTCTCCCATTCTCTGTGGCTTACGATGGTTGCTCCTAGATTACTTCTAGGAGTAGAGCTTGCTGAAGTTTGGTTAGGAGCTGTAAGAATTGTTCCAGAATTCTGGGTAATTCCTTCCCTTAATATTAAATGAGCATACTTTATTTTATTATCTATTATGTATACAGTAACATTACATAATGTTTGGAACCAAGGCCTCCTATGCCCTAGTAAAATACAAGGCACCTCTTCATTTAATCACCAATCATTCAATTAGAGTAGATGTTCTCAAACTTTTCAGTGTGACCCATAACGTGGTCCACTGCCTCTCCCATTCTGTGGCTACATCTCTATGGCAATTGGTACCCTTGGAAAGTAATATTAGAGATTTTAACTCTCTTCAATGCATTGATCTATTTTTTTTGGGGGGGGGGGGGAATCCTATTTCATTTTACTCTTCATTGTCTTGCCCTCTTCCCTCCATATCGTTCCTTTTTCTCTCACTGACTCATCCATATGATTCTCTGCCACATGGTGCTTTTTTCCCCTCTGTTCTCCTGGATATGCTTTACTGCAAGTTGGTCTCTTCTTCTGGTCTCAGGTAAAAAAAGGTTTCCAGGTGACTTACACTGGAGCAGTTTGACAAAGATAAGGCATTTTTGAAGAGTCAAAACCCCAGGATTCAGTCTCTCTACACTGAAAAAACAGAACTATGGTGGGATTGAAAGGGTATGTTCGGTGTTGTGGAAAGAAAAGCCAGTAAGAAGTGTAAGGATCTCTTTAGACATATTCTGTAGAATTAAAAGCAAAATATTTTTTTCCAATTATAGTTCACTTTCATACAGCAAACTTTAATCTGTTTAAATTAACTTTATACCTCAGCAATAGATGTAAACTTCCTGATTAATTTTAATCTTGCTGGAAAGTTGAAAAATTAATTTGCTGTCAGTGTGGACAACTAAAATTTCAGTGCATGTGGTGAATCAGCAGGTGGATGTTTGCTCTGAGGTACTAGACCACATTTCCATTTCCCACTCTTGTGCAAATGTATCATATGGCAGGTAATTGCCACCTTATATATTGAAGATGGCTATTACCTACAAGGTAGACATATATTTTTCTAGTACTGTGTATGTTTGTGAAATACTTCTGTCATTTGGGGAGTGGGAAATCCCTCTTCATCCTTACTACAGGGACAGTAAGTATATGCTTTGTTTCCTCCAGCTTCCTCTTCTCCATTGAGCCAAATCCATAATAATCGATAGCTGTCAAAATCTTTCCCTCCCATTTTTTAGTTTTGACTTTCTCTTCTTTTCTCCCTACAGCACAGTGAGTTAAACCTTTTCATTCTCACTGTGAAGGGATGGCTACAGTGCAGGGGTTGATAAACAGGGGGTCATGAGGTGGTTATGTAGGAGTCAGGGACTGAGCCCCAAGCCCAGCCATGCACAGGGGGCTGTCAGCCCCGAGCCCCTGTTAAATTAAAAATAAATTACATTACGTTAAAAATCTGAATTTAATTTATAAGGGGGGGGGTGTCACACTTAGAGGCTTGCTGTGTGAAAGAGGTCACCAATACAAAAAGTTTGAGAACCACTGCAATAGTAGAAATGCTACAGCTGCACTTGCACTGATGTAGCATGTAGATAGTTACTACACTGTGGAAGGGGTTTGTCTGGTAAATCCAGAAGAATGCTTCCATTGATCTAGCAGCATCTTTGCAGGGACTTAGGGTTGCTTACCTATATTGCAGAGGGTGTGAAATTTTCCATAGGGCTGCATGACCTAGTTAGGTTGACTTTGTATGATAGAGCAGCCTTTAGACACTTATTCTGCTCTCTCTTTCTGCTCTTAGAATCACAGAAATTTAAGAGATGGAAAAAATGCTACTCTCAGCTGGTTGGGGTACCAGTGTAGGACTATTCCCTACACTAGAGCTTTGTTTTAAATGTAAAGTTTTAAATTTCTGCTGCAAAGGCTTAACTTTGTTCATGATTGAGTTGTGTCCTTTTTGGGTCAGCCCCTTCACTGGGTCAAGCTTCCATACACTTAGGGCACTCACCAGGGGCGGCTCTATGTATTCTGCAGCACCAAGCACGGCAGTCAAGCAGCCTCTTCGGCGGCATATTTAAGGCTAAATGGAGGCGGGAGGGAAGGGGCACGGGGAGGGCACCATGGGCTGAGGGAATCCGCGGGGTGCAACTATCAATAGCGATGCCGCAGGAGAAGGGCTGAGGGTACCGCTGTGTGGGCTGCGGCTCCCCGAGGAGCCGTGGGAAGGACAGCCGCCTAGCTCGCGCTGGAACTTGGAGTGCGCGAGAAGCCACGAAGCACAAACCCCCCAAACCGCCACGCCGGACAATATGGCAGCTATCCTCGCCCGCCTCCCGCGTCGGGCCGCTCACGTGAGCGCTCACGTGTCCGGCGGGGGAGGAGGGTTGTTTCCGGAAGTGCTCGGTGCGGGCAGAGCCGGGTTTAGGACGCTGCGGAGCGGGGCTCCGGCCGGGCTGGTGCGGGGATGGAGATCATCAGGAGCAGTGAGTGACGGCGGGGCGCGCGCCGGGTGGGGGCCGGTTTCCCAGGGCCTGGCCTCACCGCTCTTCTCCTGGGCCGCTCCCGGGGCCCCGAGAGTGTCCTCGGGGCCGTGACCGGCCCGTTCCCGTAGCAGCCGGGGCTCCGCTGTGCTCGGGAGCTGCACGTGCCCCTGCGAGGAGGCTCCTGGTGCCGAGGAGGGGGGGAGTCCCCGCGAGAGGGCGCCAGGCAGGGCAGGCTCGGCTCAGCCGCCCCCGAGTGAGGGGACGGGGAGCAGTAGGTGGGCTGCCTGCCGCTACCTCACAGGGGCCGGGGCTCCACGCGCGGGCCCTGCCGCGGTACCTGGCTGAGCTGTGACCTCCGGCCCGCTGTCTGTACCCCAAAGCCCGGCCCTTGTGCTGCTGCCTGTGGCCCTGCGCTGACGCCCATGTCTATTTGTAGCTATTGATGCAGCAAATGAAGAAAACTTGAAGAGCACCTAAAAAAATAAAATGTGAAAGATGACTGTTAATCTGAGCAATCTATTGTATCTCACCCCCAACTCCCCCGTCCCCCGAAATAGATCTGACTGCTTGATCTTCCCACAAAACTTTATCTCAATAGAATAGGTCTTCTGAAATGGTGAGACAGTAGAAAATTAGTCACTGTTTTTGCTGGGAAGATGTGTCCCGTTGCACTGTGACCATCTAATTATTGGGCCCTTATCCTGCATTGAAGTCTATGCTAGCCAGTCCTTGCACAGAGCTACATTTATTTAATGGAGTCTGCCTCTGTAGGAGGCCGGGGACTCTACATGGGAATGTGCAGGGCAAGAATGGGCAGAGGAAATTTGATCATGGTATACTACATGTGCAATATTTTTATGTTAAACTTGTTCAGTGTTGCTTAGCGTGGTGATTTGATGTCTGTTACCCAACAGAATTTTGATTAAATACATAGTTTTCTAAAATTAAAAAAAACATACCTTTGGTTTTATCTTGGCAGGTGCTTACTGGTTGTTGTGGAGGTGTTGGTTATTTTGTATCTGAAGATAAATGAAGGGCAAGAAAATGTGAAGGGCTTAAGGTTTCAGCTATTTTAGCTGGGTAATCCAGAGTCTGCTTTTGATTGTAGTCTGTACTGGATGTATTATAATTGAGAGAAGGTAGAAGGTGTTGCTACATCTGCTAGAATCGGTACTCTAGCAAAATATTTATTTATTTTTTATTTTTGTGAATTTGAGTTAAAACATTGAGGATATAATATTACATGTCACATGGAAAAGTTGGTCATTGTATTAATGCTGCTTCTAATACTTCTTTAGGTTTTGTTAAGGAGAAAATAATTGCCTTTTTCATTGTTTTGCAGAATTAATAATGCCTTGCATGATTTAAAGACTTGGAGTGTGCTTTCTGGTGATCTGATGCACAAAGGGAAAATGGAGGAAGATGTGAAGTTACAAAAAGAGAATGAAAAGTTGAAAGTTAAAGCCGATGCTGCTCCTGAGATCAGCCGTCTGATTTCAGTTAGCGAGTTCTCTTGCCACTGCTGTTATGATATTCTGGTGAATCCCACCACCTTGAACTGTGGTCATAGTTTCTGTAGACACTGCCTAGCCTTGTGGTGGGTATCCTCTAAGAAGAATGAGTGTCCAGAATGCAGAGAAAAGTGGGAAGGATTCCCCAAGGTCAACATCCTCCTCAGGTGATTGTAATGCATCTATGTGGTCTTTCTAACAGCAAAGACACATACATACTTAGTTGTTTGTTTTTTGCTATATACTTTTAAACCCACTCCGTAATCAGAGCTTTCTTGCAGTCTTTAAGGCTTGCAGTCTCTCACAATATGTAATTGTTCTGAACTGTTGAAGTAATCATGTCTGTATTTTGGAGTGGATCTCTGAATTTTCTTTTCAGATTTTTTTTAAATGCCTTAAGTTTTCCCCCCTCACTTTTATTAGTTCATAACAACATATCACAACTAGAAATAATTCTAGTTTTGAATGATCAGTGGTATTAATGTGAGTACTGCTTTAGTTCCTTGGAATAAATTCTGATCTCATTACAGCACAATGCTAGAAGTATTGATTCATTAAGTACTTGCTGGTTTTTTGAGTTACATACAACCTCTTTTATTGCATTTTTTTAAGAAAGCAATTTTCTGAGCTGTGTAAACAATATTCAATTAAATAGTCTACACTGTTGATTTTAGGCTTTACTGTTGGATTTGGCCAGTGCTATTGAATAACAACCTGTTAGCTGTCTTTCAAAAGTACTGAGGTATATCCTGACTATCTAAATTTAGAATAGTGGTTATTGTATAAAACTTCAGTTTTTCTTGTCATATATTTCTTTATAGTGAACCTTAAATGTAACATCTGTGTACAAAAACCTTTTATTCAGCTTTTAACTAATGTTGATTGCCAAAACCTCCTTTCACTCAAAACTTAATAGGTAACTAATAAGCTGTAAAATACACTTTGCAGCTGAGTCCTAGTTCTCGGTGCTGTAGACTTGGGTAGACTCCATGAAATATTATAGTGACTGATATGTGTTTCTCCAGGGATGCTATTGAAAAGCTATTTCCTGATGCCATTGAACAGAGAAAAGAAGACATTCAGCAAAACAGTGATGTAGCTCACAGCCTTGCAGCCTTCCAAAAACATGGAAATGATCAGATTTCTGCACCTCCAAATGTGAGAAGAATTAATCCTCGAGGAGGGGGTTTTTTCTCTGGTGTTCTGACAGCTTTAACTTGTGTGGCAGTAAGTTTCATCCCCATCCATTTTCCAGATAAACATGGAAAACCATCTTGATGGTTTTAAATCATTGACAAACACCATCAGCATTTAATTTAAGCACTCCAGAAAAGTAATGACAAATATTTTTGGGGGTGGTGGGTGGAGTTGGTGATAACTATATATTTCAGTGCCAACTGTGGATGGATAATAAATGGGGGTGGGAGATGTTGAGAACTTGGAGATCTTACTCAAATGTGAGTATTTGTTGTAGTATTTGAGTGTACCCCATCAAACCTGCAAGACTTTCAAACATTTGATCCAAACTTTGTCGATGATGATGATACTACATTCCAAAAGGATCTGTTGGCTGTCTTGTAGGTGGTTCTGCTTGGGTATCATTGGAGCAGCAGAGAATATGAAGATGATCTTCTTGTCCACAAACCTGTTGCTAAATGGACTCCCGAAGAGGTGATTCTTTGGCTAGAACAGCTGGGTCCTTGGGCTTCCCTGTATAGAGAGAGATTTTTATTAGTGAATGGAAGGTGAGGAAAATACAATCGCAAACTGACAAGAGTAGCCATAATAGAACCAGTTAATTGGATAGACTTCATTTTGCATACTATATATGTAATGAAATGTCAAGATCTTGTTTCCCAGGTGATCAAACATTCTGGTACCAAAGGACGTTTCAACCCTCAATTTAATTGACATAATTCTAATAATGGGTGTTAATACGAAGTATGTGATTTTTCTTTGTTTTACCGTTTTGATAGCTTATAGTCAGGAAAGATTATAAGTAAAAAGTTACTAGGTCTCTATAACAGGGTTTGGACAGTTACCGAATGACCCAGATTCTGGAGTTAGAGGCTTAGCGACATCCAGATCATGGGGTTGCATCCCTTACCATTTTGGCTAATAGTCATTGATGCACCTATCCTCCATGAATTTATCTAATTCACTTTTGAACCCAGTTATAGTTTCAGTTTTCACAACATCCCCTGGTTAACTGTGCATCGTGTGAAGAACTTCCTATTGTTTTAAACCTGCTGTCTATTAATTTATCGGGTGATCCCTTATTCTTATTATGTGAAGGGGTAAATAACACTACTTATTCATGTTCTCCATACCATTCATGATTTTATAGACCTCCATCATATCCCCCCTTTTCCAAGCTGAACAGTCCCAATCTTTTTAATTTCTCCTCCTATGACAGCTGTTCCATACCCTTTCTCTTCTCTAGACTCCTCTCCCTTCCCCCACTCTTCCTCTTAACTTGATGCTCCAGTAGATGCTAATTCTTCCATCCTAAATTGATGCACGACCAGTTAAAATTACAGAACAGATTTCTTTTCATGAAACCCAGATTTAAAACATAAACTACTACACTTAAATAGGATCTTATCTTATAGTGTGGTGTTAGTTATAGTGTGAGCACAGCTCTAGGAATAAAAGGCAAGCTATGTTGGCTTGCCTGGCTTAAAACTTGTTTGGTTGCCAAATGTGGGGACAGAATTAGTAAGGGAAGATTTTAATTCAAGCTTGTCAATAAGACCACAGAATGTATTTTATAGGATTTGGGGGCTTTTAGTGTGTTTAAAAGTGTATGGTATGGGACATAATTTCTAAAAGTGATATCTTGGTGATTCAGTATCTAGTTACTATGTTAGAATTAAAATAGTGTCTGTTACGAAAGAGTTGAGCTGTCAGTATTTACCCTTCTGAATTATTTTATTTTGTAGGCTTCTACTAACAATAACAGACGAAGATTTCACAAAAACTCCTTATCATATAGAGAACAGTAGCCATAGAAAAGCCATCATAATGGAATTGGAACGTGTGAAAACATTGGGAGTTAAACCACCACAGAACCTTTGGGAATACAAGGTAAATTTTATAAAGTAATGAAGTGTGTCACTTAGAATAGATATTTTCAAAGACTATTTAGACAACTACAAAGAAACATCTAATTCTTTAGAATGGGATCAAAAAGTGTCGGAATACAATGCAAGGGATAACATGCAAATGAAATCTCTCAAAGGGAATGAAAAACAGGATTCATGTGACTGGTATGGCAGTGAATGCAACTGTAACGGTACTGTTGTATATTGCACAACAAAAGCCCAGAAAATCATAATGTTCAGAAGAAAGCAAGGCAGGGAAGTAGTCTGTGTGCAAACTGTTTAGTTTAAAAACTAATGACTTGATTTCTGTCACATTTGTCAATGCTAAATGATTTTTCAGTGATGACTGCTAAAGCAAAATAAACATACTTCAGAAAAGTCTAAAGCTGACTTCTCATAATAGTATGTCTCACTGTTAACCTTCTGATTCGTTTCAGGCAGTAAATCCAGGAAAGTCACTGTTCCTACTATATGCACTAAAGAGCTCTCCAAGACTCAGTATGTTGTATCTATACTTGTTTGATTACACCGAAATATTTCTACCGTTCATCTACACAATATGTCCTGTGCAAGAAGATGAATATGAAGATATTATCACAAAATTATTAGTAAGTGTTTAAAACATTTATCATTGTGCTAATTGCTTTAAATTGAAGCATTGGTATTTAAAATTTACTTTTCAAATATGCATAGCACATTGCTTATCATTCTTATCTTATAATAAAAGCTTTTGCAGGGAAGTATTTTTTTTTTTTTAAATAAGCTTCATCCTCAAGCTTACTGTATAGGGTGTTGATAGTGTAATAGCTATTAAAGTTGCCCAGCATTTACAGTCTCTAACTCCTTGTTCTTAATTGGTTACTGTTTGGCAGTTATAGACATTCAGGTTTAAAAGAAAAAAAAAATCATGCTTCATCTTGGCCTCAGGTTGACTTAAAAAAAAAAAAAAAAAAAAAAAAAAAAAGTAGCACTGCATGAAATAGTCTCATGGGGGAAAATAGCATTTGATCATGTAATTAAATACTGTTCCATTACAATATTTGAAGGGGGCAGAATTGAAGCTGCATGGGCAACTCCAGCACAGGCACTTTCTAACTTTTGAATGCCTAACTTTGCAAACTTAACTTTTTTTTTTTTTTTTTTTAAACATTTGTTTCTATGTGTAGATTGTGTGTTAATCAATGGTAAATGAGACTAGACATACCAAGCGATTCCTTGCCCAGAAATGGAAAGGCATTGCATCTGTTCCGATGGATTTCTATATTTAAGAGCAAACCTTGTGAAAGCAGATAGTGACAATGTCTAGTTAAATTATGTATATTACTAATTAGATTTCTGAAGTCTTGTACTTTTTAAAGTATAATCTCTTCACTTGGCTTTTCTTTTTGCATTTGACATCTTAGACAACTTAAAACAATTGTTAGTTTCATATTTAGGTTTTACTGCTAAAATGTTTTGGTGTCAGTTTTTAAAACTGACATTCCTTTGAAAAACTTTCCATTGGAGCTTAAAGAGAAATATTCTACTGGTCTTGGAATATGTGTAAACTTGTCCTTACAAAATATAAATATTAGTCTGAATTGGAGTAATCATTGTAATTTATGAGGGCACAACAGTAACAAATGTATGTATTTAAAGATCAGTTTTGTGTTAACTACACTGTTTTCTTTTAACACATGTGGCTTGCACTTTAAAAGAAATCTCATCTGAAGGTTCCTATGTATTTTTCTAAATAACTGATTACTTTAAAAACATGGTATGTTTACCTAGCATACTGGATAAAATCCATTTAATAACTCTAAGAATTGAAGGAATGAGGTGGTAGCTTTCATGTTTTTTGTCCGAAACCATTTTATTTATAATAAAGCCTGTAGTGGCAACAACCACTCCTTAGTTAATGTTGTCTTCTGTCTGGAAGCACAATTCCACTTTATTTCTGTGTCCCTTCACCCTTCTTTAAAATCCTCGAATGTCTTCTGCTTCAAATTTGGCCTGTGAGCACCTTTTTCTGCTACCAAATTTTGAAACTGTTCAGACAAGCTGTTAAGATAAATGCCTATTCACACTTGAAAATACTTACTACTTCCCCACTCTCTGATAACAGCCTGCTGCTGCCAGCTCATGTAGTTTAATTCTGTAGCAACTTTGAAGGTTCAGGACTTGGTTACTGATCTATTCCTTCCCACGCCCCTATTCAACCCTCTGTATTCAAGCCAGGCTCTTCCTCCTCTGTGCTGCCTGGGCCCCACCAGGGTGAGTACTGAGGGCACAGGAAGGACTGTGGGTATGTCCTTTTTTTTTTTTTTTTTTTTTTTTTTTTTCTGGAGATGGAAGGTGTAACTACCAGCTTCAGAAGACGTACCGAAGCTAGTACACTAAAAATAGACGTGTAGCCTCAGCTGCACATGTGGCAAAAGGACTAGCTGCCCCTTGTTCATGTTTAGGGTCTCAGAGGGGATTGTACTTGGGGCAGCCAGCCCCTCATGTTGCTGTACCTACATTTCTATTTTTAGGGGATCAGCTCAACCAGAAATTAAACATTCCAGTGTAGCCATACACTAAGTCTGTGCTCAGTTAAGAGCAGAAGCTGCAGGCAAGTCATCCCTAGTCCCTGCAGCCCTGGGCTGGAGCATGCTCCAATACAAAAGAAGTATTTGGAGAACTTGGTCCCCAGACCACAACAAGCCTTTTCTGCATGTGTAAATAGCAATAGTTCAGAGGCTTGTAACTTAGCCAAACAGAGAGATTTTCTTGGGGATGATAAACAGCACTTCTGTGATGCCAGAGTGACGGTGATGTCAAATTTCAGGTTCTTGCTCCAAAATATGAAGAAGTTAGAGCTTTTCACTGAAAGGACTTATACGTTTTGGGTTGTTGTGGGTGTATTAAACATTGGTTTAAAAAAAACCTAATCTTTTCCTAACCTTGGCCTTGAAAATGGCTGAACCTTTTCAGTCTTAAGCAGTGACCCAAATAGAAAATAGCCAAACTTTAACCATTAGGATTGATAAGTTAGAAAGAAGACTGTTTTCGGTTCCTTCTGATGGAAGGTTGTCCAATACTTTAACTATAGGTGTCACTGTCCCCACCTATAATATTGATAACCTAAATATATGGCCCGAGTTGAAGAAATGCTGACCACCTGCAGCTCCCATTGACTTGGGCAGCAGTTGTGGATGCCCGTCTTTGAAAATCACTTATTTTATTAGCCTAAATATTAATTTAGGTACCTAACTGTAGGCTCCCATATTTGAGAATGTTGACCTGTAATCCCATGTGGATGGGAAAGGTGGATTTCACAGGGAAGCAGCGACCTAAATTCTGCTGAGGCATGTGTCGCTGTGCAATTCTTAACTGTCTGCAGTTTCTGAGAAACTTTTAAGATTGAGAATACAATACGAGTCCTTAATTCTAATCAATACATCCAATAAAATAGGCATAAAGAGAAGGAAGGAGGTTTGAGTCATTACAGGGTCAAAAGTTGAGGCTTGTATTAGGATTCAATATTGATATGGAAAATGAGAATAAACCCTCCTGGTTTCAGGACATGAACCAATTTCTGGCACTAGTTATGAAAAAGTTTCCTTAAGGGCAAGTTTATTTTTGTAACTGTCTGTCAAAGGCTTTCTTACTCCTTCCTTTGAAACATCTGTTGCTGGCCACTACTAGAAACTAGACTGTGGAATAGATGGATCATTTGCAGACATGCCAAACCTGTGGGGAAAAATGCAGAAATTGGGTTTGTTTTTGGCTTAATTGGCTTGTGATTGCTTGTTGGCTAGTTTTTTGGCTTGTTGGGCTTGTAGCTTGTTGCTTCTTTGATCAGCTCCTGGCAAGCAGGGGTAAGGGGGGAGAGAGTCAGGAGTGCACAGCAGGCCCACCACAGTACTGGACTGGATGCCAGGGGGATCTAGTCACATAAAGTGTTGGGGTTCTTGTTTGGGGATTGGCTTGTTTGGCCTTGTTTTGAAATGGGATTAACTTGATTTTTGGTGTATTGTGAAAGTTAGGGTGCTTATTTACCATGTGACAGTTGGCAACTGTGATCATTTGTCTAATCTGATATGGCAGTTCCTGTGCATGTCTGTCTGTATATTTTTAAAAGATTGACTTTCCTGGATTTAAAATGTCAGTGTCTTTTCTACAATCTTGTGTTTTTAAACTCTTAAATTGCTTACACACCTACTCAGTCATTAATTCTAGTATAATGAAGACTTTCTTTAATTTCTTAAACACTTCAGTGATTAGTACTCATTGAAAGGAATCTTACCCATATCTGCAGCTGGTGCTTGTTTGTAGAGTATGCTTACTTATTTGCACCCTCACTTAAAAATTTGTGTGATGGAAATTAAAATTTCCATTTAACTAGCTAGCAAAACTTTAGTGAAGCAAAAGTACTTCCTTCAACCAAGGAAAAACCATAAAGCAATGAAAGGTAAACTGAACTAGTATGTAATTAATTTGATCATTGATTTTCATTTTTTCCCCTTAGGACCTTAAGGATCCTACTTGGAAACAGTGGAGAGAATTCATTGTTAAGTACTCATTTTTGCCATATCAGTTAATAGCTGAATTTGCTTGGGATTGGTTGGATTTACACTATTGGACGTCACGATTTATAATTGTTAATGCCATGTTGCTCTCTGTTCTGGAGTTATTCTCCTTTTGGAGGCTCTGGTCAAGAAGGGAACTGAAGTAAGTCTTGCTCAGATGATTTCAATTTTTTATGGTTGCTATTGAAGATAGAGTGTGGGGAGGGGGCAGGGATAAATGGTGACAATTGGTTATGTTTGTAATTTTGACGATTAAAATGACCATGTTGAAACAGCACCATCAAGGTGAATAAGTATTAGATGAATCTGCCCACAGAATCGATGTATACCACAGTTGGTGAATAATAATATAATTGATATTTTACTTATGGACATTTTGAGTAACTTTTAATCAGTACATCTGTTGATTCTGAATACTAGTACTATACATTCTACTGCTTCCCATAAATTTGCTAATGTTAATTCTCCAGGAAAAAGCTTCAAGTTTCTATTATGGCAATCTTGACGTAAGGAGTGTATGCTAAAGATCCAATGCAAATTAAGATCGTCTAATTGGCTTGAAAATTTAGTATAGTACAATAGTTCTTGGAAGATGATTACTTGCAAAGAATTGCTATTTTTTTCTCAAATTTAGATTACTGTTATTTATTAAGGCTTCACTTAAGATGTTCATCACCTGTTACAGAGCTAGAGCGTGGGAGTAATTACTGTTTACCAGGCACTATTCTAGTTTGTCTTCCAAAATGAATGGCATCAATATTGCTTTATTAGAATAGAAATAAGCAGTCATTAGTGTCTACTTTCATGCTGTGCTTGGAGGGGATGGGCAAAAAGAGGGTTATGTTTTGACAGGATGTTTTTTGTTATCTTTCTACTACTGAAGGACAGAGTAGGCTTTGTGGAGAACAATCTACATAATTGCTTAAATAGAGAAAAAAATTATCTTAACTTGCTATAAACTACTGAATTCTTGTGGCTCAGTAGCAGTATTTTATCTGAGTAGGCCAGGACAGAAGCTACACCTGAAAGGCATCTGTTGGAACCATAGAATGCAATTGGTGAGAATGCAGTAGACTAGGTGGCATCTCACAGATTGAATTAATGTTGTAATGACTACTCATAAGTATTTTTCTTCATTCATTTTGTTTTAATAGCAATGTCTAGAATACCTTCTTTATAGAAAGATGATTCTCTTGCTCTTTTTTTTTTTTTTTTTTTTTTCCAGGACTATTCCTCAGAGAATGTGGAGCCATTTCTGGAAAGTGTCAACCCAGGGACTTTTTGTTGCTATCTTTTGGCCCATTATTCCTCAGTTTGTCTGCAACTGTCTGTTTTACTGGGCCTTGTACTTTAATCCAATTATAAATATTGATCTTGTGGTAAAAGAAGTACGACGTCTGGAAACACAAGTGCTGTGATTTGACATTGAATCTTTTTCTTAGGAATTGAATACCTAAGCTGTCCAAATGTCTGAAGTCAGACATCTGAAAGGAAAACAAATTGCTTTCTTTGCTTGCTTGCTTCCTTTGTGGTGATTGAAAAAATGCTCATTTTGTTAATTTAAAAAAAATTGCCTGAGGTAAGTCCATTTTGAAGCAGTAGGTACCGTAACCCTAAAGATAGGCTTTGTTTTATGTACCATTGCCATAAATAAGGAGGATATTGTAATCTTGAATGGGCCTTGTACAGTTGCTGTAGTCATGCTATTCCATTTTTGGCTAACTATAAAAATCAGACTATAATACTACTCTTGTGCAATCTGGCTAATGCCAAGTTGTTAGGGCCTTTACACTCAATACCTTCTAAACAGTTAAAACTGAGAACTGTGCTATTTTGTAACTTAGCATTTCCTGACAGTTATATATTATTCAAAACTTGCCAGAGGGGAGCGTTTGGACAATCTCTTTAATTGGTTTAATATTGAAAATATTTGAGGCTTTTTGATTCATCTTGACATGCTAGGATGCTACAGTCAAACCCATACATTTATAAACATTTGCCGATAGTGCTCATTTTAAAATTCCCTCTATTCCAACTGTATAACACTTAATTTTCTTTGTATCCCACACCTTTTATAATTGGCAAACATGATTGGCATGACTTAAAGCTGTTTTATTCAGGCCAGTTAATTTTTATCCGTCAGAGCTGACTTAGTGCTTCCTCTCCTAAATCAATTTTTATTTGCTAATTTCTTAAATGAATTCAGATACCTCTCACAGTATTAATCTGGTAAAGCTGCCATGATACTGTAATTGCTTATTGTAGTCTGATGTATGTAGCAAGACCTGTATCTGTAAATACTGAATGAGAAGTGATTTATTTTGTATAAAAACCCAGCCAGGTTGCCATTTTGTTTTTGTGGTGTTTGAGAGAAACAGAGGTTAACTTTTGTTCTTAAAATCCTTTGTACTTATGAATCTCATCTTTGTTGAGTTTGCATTTGTATCATACTATTAATGAATTCCAGATTTGCATATGAACACTTTTAAAAGTTGGACAAAATTAAAGATTTTTTTTTCTAAAACTTTCTTCCTTTAAACTAAAAAATCAAATGTAAAGGTAAAATTTTTTCTTGTCAAAGCTCTTGACATTTACCTTGTACTGTAATTGATCAATAACTTTTAGCAAATCTGCTGGCTTAAAGTTAGCCTGATCACAATGGAAACAAGATTTGTTTTTCAGAAAATGTGGATGTTCACAATTAGTTATGAAGAAAATTCATTGTACAGTACTCGTTAATTTTAAGCTTTTCTGAAGAGAAGCCCCAAAACTTAAAAGTTTTCTTACCTAACCATGCAACCCAGCTTTACATTCCTGAAAGCAAAAACGTTCTCTTCTGAGTATTGTAGTATATAGATCCTGACTAATGGGGATAGGTCTGTGCCCTGCGTGTTGAGTCAGGACCCTCTTTGTGTAAAAGGGGGGGCAGAATACAGGAATCCATATCATGGAGCTGTGGCCTTTGGAAACTTCCTCTGGTTCAAAACACTCTAGGTCCTAATGGCTTAACCACTCATCACATCTGCCTCTGTGGAATGAAGCTTCAGCAGGCGACCGTGGAATGAGGCTGGTATCTGTGTTGCTACTCTATATGTGGGAGGCAAGCAGAATTTTTTCCCCCCGGTCTCTATGGGATTCCCACTCAAGTTGTACAAGGGGACCAGGATTTGACCCATACTTATCAGTTAGTGACTTAATGTCTTTTTTAATACTCAAGTGACTGTGAACAAGACAATGAAGCTAAACAGTCTAATTGTGTTGCCTAGGCCAAGTGAAATTCAAAACTTTTATATAGTAAAAACTTGTTTGGTTATCAAAAGTGTTGCTAATAACAAAGGTTAAAAGCCCTTCCTTAAATTGACAGTGTCACTTTGAGTGTGCCTTTCCCTTAGTTAAATCTAATAATAAAATTTTAGCTTCAGGATTCAAATGAGGTTTAAAAGTAGAGGTTTTCACGCCATCCCTACATGCTGTTTTGCATATGTGGGTGATAGAACAACATCGATGAAAGAAAATGAATAGCTTGCAGTGAATAACGCAGTGAAAGCTGGTGTTCTAGAGGCTTTCCCCATAGTTAACATTCCATTGCTGCTTGTGGTGACAAAGGTTCACAGACTATTAGACATCTGATAAAATCGTTCTTGATATTCAGTCCACAAAAGCTGCTACAGTTTCCCAGCTGTTAAGAACCACAACATTTCCTTTTAGCTTATGCATTATGAAAACTAGGCCTGCACAAATGTTGCTGAAAAAAATCCATCATCATCATTTTTGATAGAAATTTTATTTTTTAAATTCAAAAGCACGTACAGATTTTTATAAATATTAGAGTAGTGTCCTCCTGTCTCACCAAAACTTACATTTTGGGTGATTGTTACCACATACAAAATCTGGCCAGAAAATGTACCTTGGGTAATAAGGGGCTTTAGCCAAACACTTGGCAGCTTTGCGGTCACATTCACACATTATTTTTTGGCATTTGTCTTCTAGTGAATCTGGAAAAGAAAATGAAAACAAAGTACAAATGGTTCTTAAAGTAATTAAAGAACATCAATTGGTAACAATAAGCAGTAAATGTAGTAGTCGGAAAATTGTCCTGAATGTTATTTCCTGTATAAATTGTAACATCTTAATTTTTATAACAAGCCTTTTACTTTAACCAACTGATTTTTCCTCCTCTACTGTTCTTTACATATTTTGAAATTTTTGCTGTACTTGGTTAATGGTAAACCAGAATTCTCCCAAATTACTGGGCTAGACTGAACCTAGATGATGATGATGATACCTCCCAGCAGATGGAGATAGTGGGAGGAGAGGGGAGGGGATTTGTGAGCAATCCCATCTGCAGAGCTCATTTTAGCTGAGAAATTAATTTTGCTAATTGTGTTGGGAGGAGCAAACCCTCAGTGAGGAGTTATCTTTAATCTTCTTATGCTTATGGAGGGATTTTATTACTTTAGCTCCTCTTCAGAAAGGCGTAATGGTAATTGTTTTGTATCCTCCTCTGCTCTAGTCAGAGAGAAGTGTCTCTTCATTTTCTGTATGTATTTAACACCCTTTCAAAAGATGCAACATTAAAAGTTAGACTTATGTACTATAAAATTGAGTTGCAAAGGTGTTAAGACTTCTACAGTAAACTTAACTCACTCATTTTACAACATGACTTGTTAAATAGGCTAACATAGTGTGTAAGGTGCAATATAACCTTACAAAAAGTTACTTTCTGTGTCTTACAAACAAAACCTTTGTGAAACTGTCATGCTACACTAACATGGTCTTTATTTTCTCCAACTCTGGTATTCGATCAGGTATTTGTAGTATACAGTGACCTGTAGAGAGCAAGTACAACTGTCTTGGAGGACCCACTTATATCAGGTGGCTTCTGACACTGTTAAATCAAAGTTGAATTGAGAAGTGTAGAGTGGATCTTTAACTCTGCCCCTGAATCACTCCAAGGTGTTGGCACAGTAATAGCCCAGTCTTGTGGAGCATGGTTAAGATCTAGTCCATGCTATGATATTGAACTGTGCTTGAAACATAACCATGTTAGATCTCAGGGCAGGCTACATCTGTAGAATAGACAAGATCTTAAATGAGAAGAATGCAGAACAGCACTCTCCCTTTCCCTCCTCCACCCCAAATTGTCTCTTTTCTGGCATGTCAGGCACCTTAAATTTAATATTTTGCATCTCACGAGCATGCAGTTAACTTATTTTGGCTGTTACTAGCAGGCTACCTTTAGACTAGAGTAGGAAAATGACGTTTTTTTTTTAAATGGTTAAAATGCGTTGGTTAACATTTTTAATCCTAGTGTAGAAATGGTTTAAAACTTTTTTTAAAAAAGTGATCACAAGCACTAATTGGCAAATTTAAAATAGTGCATTAATCTTAAACATGACCGATTGTCATAATCTAGACATGTCCCCCAATGCAGCATTACATGCATTTAAATATGCTAGACTAAAACTAATTCTCAAATGCACCTGAGCAAAACAAATTTAAATTCAAAATGTGCCTTTTCTATTGGCTAAATGTCATATTTGTAAGAAGGAGTAAGTGGCAGTAAGAAACCTACTGCCGAGACATCTTCCTGTTTCATATCCGTGTCCATATTTTTGTGTGGTGCCAACAGTAATTGCTTTCTAGATGGCTTCAGGGTTTTTGCTCCCAGGGTTTACCTCTGCAGTGGCAATACAGTTGGAACTACAATTACAGGTGAGTAACTTTTTGTCTTAAAATTTGTCAAATACTACAGCATGTTGTGTTTGCCCAGTTTTATGTAATCTTGTAATGAAAAACTTAGTTTAAGCAGGTAGAATTAAACTTGCTGAGACCACTAATACTAAGTTTACAACTTTTGTGGGCTTAATCCTTCCTTCTTTTTGTAAACTTAATCACAGAATAATCTTTTCAGCTTCTGTTTTGCTTTACTATTATGTGCACAGTTATAAAAATACGGGGTCAGGTGACCAAATGAAAGGTCGAAAGCTAAAAGATAGGTACAAGTTACTGAGTCTGGACAGGGATATTAAACAAAAATTACTATGTTAACTTCCAGTCTCCATAGTGTGTATACTTGGTATTAGAAAGGTCTCCTCCCTTTCCCAATCTTCACCTCTCGAAGCCAGAAACCAATTTTGTGCAAAATTTAGCTACATGAATAGAAAAACATAATTTTCTCTAATCTACAGTGGGGACAGGTGTACAATAGCAAAGCATGCTTCCTTCTAGATGTATCAAATTAAGTTGGTAACAGTAACAATGGTAAGAATCAACACACATGCTCTTTTCAGTGATTGGAATTGCCATTAGCAAGTATAAAAACTTTGCGGGAGTTTTCAGGAAGGATTAATGACCTCCAAGATTGACTTCTTTAAATTAAGTCGTTTTCAAAGTAACTGCAATTAAGATATTCAGCAATAAACTAGGTAGAGATGGGCGGGGGGGGGGGGGGAGAGGACAGCAAAGATTTAAGAAATGATACATAAAATAATTGTGGCTGTAGGAGTTATACAATACACACTGCAGAATTACTGAAACAATTTATATTGTAATGTTTGGCTACTGTTGTAAAATTGAGAGAGAAGTTCTACAGAAAAATGTTTGGAGTGGGGAGGGAGGTTAAATTCTAATTACAGCAAAATCTTTCCACTCTGAATCTTATTGTGTGCTGTCAATCTGAGTGAAGTCTTTCATTTCTAATTTCATTACTTTTGATTTAATTTGAGCAAAATTCTGTTTAAAATAACTTGAGTTCCCATATTTCAATCTTTGTTTCTGGCTCTCCACTAAAGATATTTCTTGTGGCTGAGGGAAATAACTTGACTTCCTTCCAAGAGAAGGAATCTTGAACAGTACTCGTAATTCTATTCTGCCTCTTGAAGGTATGTTAAAGCTTACAGCTGAAACTCTGGTGCGTTGAAAAAAATAGTTAAGCAGCATTTTTGTTGAACTTGCATATGAATCCCATGTAGTTCCTCTTTCACATTAGTTTTCCTTATCTGAATTTTAGGGCTTAATGAATTCCTATCCTGATATCCATGGGAGATTTTTCTGCAGGGGGCCTGATGAATTAATTTAGGAAATGAGTACGTGATCAATTTGACATACTGTAGCTATTGTATAACCAGATTGCTTTTCTTAATTTTACATGGTTTTTCCAGCTGGTCATGTCATTACATAGCAATCCTCTTCTGCCCTCCCATAGTTTGGCAAATGTATTGAAGTTTAAATCTTATTGAAGGTGCTGTGAGCAAGAAAATAATGACCCAAGGAATTCTGAAGTATAAATTTCTACGTACACCTCTACCCCGATACAATGTGACCCAATATAACACAAATTCGGATATAATGCAGTAAAGCAGCGCTCCGGGGGTGCAGGGCTGCGCACTCCGGCGGATCAAAGCAAGTTCGATATAACGCGGTTTCACCTATAATGCAATAAGAGGTTTTTTTTGGCTCCCGAGGACAACGTTATATCTGGGTAGAGGTGTATTTTCAAAAAGATGGGCCACAAAAAAAACACTATGGGCATATTGCTCCCATATGTAAACCTCGTAACGTACTGCATTATTACATATATTAAAGCAGTGATTCATAAATTCTAGCCATGACTAAGTGGAGCTTTTCCCATTAGGCTGCAGTGTGAAACATTTTGAGAACCCAGTGGCAAGGAAATGGGTAGCTGGGAGGAAAGGTGGCTTATGAAGGGCTTTTTTTTTTCTTCCTTTTTTCTTTTCTTGTTTTTGGTGGGGAGGGAGAGGAGAATAGGCAAAGAATGGAAAAAGTTTAAGAATCACTGTCCTACAGTGCATAGAAATGATGATCATCCCAGATGTGCTTATGTCCATTTTGAATATTCCGATGTGGAGAAGCATTTCCTGCTATGTGTAAATTGTAAGATGCATTTGAAAGTACTTCAGTTTTCTGAGTCTGCTATTGGCAGTGGATCTCTTGATGAAGATTCCATTTGTGACAATAGCAGTGTAGCATGGTGTGGTTCTAGCAGCATGACGGAATGCAAATTGTATGTGATTAACTTTTTAAAGTTGCCTTGTATTACTGATGAGTTTTCTATGTACAGCATGTGATTCCCTCACTTCAAAGCTGTGGTTATTCTGAAACTCACTGAAGCTAAAACTTTAGAGATGAACAAATTTAGGAGCATTAGGAGTGTTAATAGAAATGGTGCAGAGAAAGAAGGGCCAAAAACAAAGGAAGAAAGACAAAATAAGGAAGTTACAAGTAGCAGACTGGCATTGTGGTGTTCTTTCAGGGACCTGTGCCAGAAAGAGAATAGTTAATTAGTTACTCACCACACACAGCAGCATTGTCTTCACATTCCCAGTTATAGCTCTGTATCTTGGGCTTACAGCCTGCTTGCTCTGCCTTACTGTAGCAACAGTCATGCTTAAAGCAGCACCTGACAGCAATAAAAAGATGGATTTATGTTTATCTCACTATAATATTGTGTGGTCATAATGTTTGTAATGCTTTTGTTGGCACGCTTTTCCTATTAACACAGTACATGCTCACTATAACAAACCTGTTGGGATCCATGCCTTTTTGTTATAGCCAGGGGTTTGTTATAGCGAAAGGACAGTCAAAAGGAATGAAACTGCTGGAGTAAGTTAATGAAGTCGCGTTAGATAAAGGAGTTAGCTTAATTAATAAAATAATGATGATACCTAAGGTTAGGAGTTAGTCACAAAGGTGATTTTAGGTGACTTTTCCACCTTCAGCCATCCTAGAGAGGGTCAGGCTGTCAGCCCCTGCAGCAGCTGGGTTCCAGGCTGTCAGCCCCCACCTCAGCGGGGCTTTGGTTTCAGCCCTGGGAGGCTGGATGTGGGCACGCTCCTTAGTTTCTGCCCTTGGGCTTAACGTGATGCTGAACAAAAATTGTGCATGCATGTGCAACATCTTTTTATATAAAAAAAAAAAAGACTGTCCTGTAGTTGGGATCCAGGGACCAGGTCCGTTATAGCAGAAGGTTTGTAATAATGGCATTATAGCAAGGGTGTACTGTACATAGACTGTGCAACTACAAAACACTAAATGTCTCCATGAACAAATTCTTCTAGATCCAGTCAAGAGTCTTAATGAGAGAATAGATAAAATATAGCACTTAAACAACATTCTTTTGCCATGTTTATTCATATATCCTAAACCAGTATTGAAGAAAACGAGTAGAATATCTAAGATCCACAGTACCTAATCTAGCTGTGTGTGTACTTTTTTGCTCTCAAATGATCCTATCAGGATATTTTGGCAGTATTCTCTAATCACAGTGACCTTTGTGTCTCCCAAGAAACTGCCCAGTGACAGGGCCCAATCACACTACAGCTACGTCCACGCTACATACCTCTTTTGGTAGCAGGTAGTGCATATATGTAGCTCCCCTTTCCAGCATCAGGGAGCTGGCAGAGCCTTGCCCCACTGCCAGAGCTTTTTCCTGCAGTGCGAGGAAGGGCTTCAGCAGAGGGCAGGCAGCTGGAGGCTACATTGCTACAACTAGCAATGTATCTGGTGAGGCATGGCTTAGGCAAGTAGAGTAAAGACAAGTCTGAAGTGTGCAGGTATGTAGTGGAGTACATATCCTACATGGCTCAGAGCCCCACACACTCAACTACATACTCCCTTCAGGTGTGCCTTTATTTGCCTAAGTTGTGCCTCACTGTCTCCATTGCTGTTTAAACCTGGAGGGGATTACATGGGTATGTACACTACACACCATGAAAATAAGTGTGCAGTATAATAGTACACTGGCACAGTTGTCTGCCACAGTTAAGGGCATCCATTTTTGTTTTTTATTACTAATCAAGATAAGAAATGCGGTAAGATCTATTATGAAATAGTATTGTTTAAAGAAAGACATTACTTAAGCTGTAACACTGTCCCTTAATTGTGGTAGAGAACCAAGCAATACCTGTAGAGTGTATGGCCCTACAGTGAACAGACATGACTACTGTATAATCCAGGGGTGGGCAAACTATGGCCTGCGGGTCGGATCCGGCCCCCCAGGGCTTTGGATCCAGCCTGCATGTGCCCTGCACCGCTCTCAGAAATGGCAAGCACCACGTCCCTGCAGCCCCCAGGCAGGGGGGCAGAGGACTCTGTGCATTGCCCTTGCCTCCTGGCACCGCCCCCCGCAGCTCCCATTGGCCGGGAATGGGGAACCGCAGCCAATGAGCGCTTCGGGGGAGGTACCTGGAGGTGTGGCAAGGGCAGTGCATGTGGAGCCCTCCAACCCCCCTCCCCCAGGGGCTGCAGCACTTCCTGGAGCGGTGCAGGGCCGGGGACAGGGCAGGCATGCAGGGAGCCTGCCCTGGCCCGGTGCACGCCGCTGCCACCCTGGAGCCCAAAACCCTCCTGCACCCCAACTCCCTGCCCTAAGCCCCCTGTCTGCACCTTGCACCCTTCCTGCACCCCAACTCCCTGCCCTGAGCCTCCTCGTACACCCAGGACCCCTCTTGCACCCCAACCTCCTGCCCTGAGTCTCCTGCTGCATCCCAACCCTCTGCCCTGAGCCCCCTCCTGCATTCCACCCCTCCTGCACCCCAAGCCCCTTCCCTGAGCCCCCTCATACACTCCGCACCCCTCTTCTGCCCCAATCCCTTGCTCTGAGCCCCTTCCGGCACACCGCATCCCCTCCCACACCCCGCACTCCCTCCCACACTCCAACCCCCTGCCCCGGCCCTGCATACAATTTCCCCACCCAGATGTGGCCCTTGGCCCAAAAAGTTGCCCACCCCTGGCATAATCAGAATAAAAGCAGAATTGTTGCTTAATTGGGATTTATTGGGACAGCACTGATGAATTAAGTGTCATTTAATGAGTGAAATTGAATTGCTAATGTAGAAAAAAATTGGGGGTAACTCAAAGTGACTCACCCTTCCTGTTTTGTGTGTTTGTTTTTTTTTAAAGCCTTCATAATTAGCACAGCTAATATAGAAAAGCTATATAGGAAAGAGTATTTTATTGTAAAATTGCTAGCATTTCATAGACCTTCTCGATTCTTGAGCCAGAGTCACTACTCTGGCAACTACCTTTGACAACTGGGGACATTTTGGGGGGATCTGGAATTAGGGGGCTGTAGGCTCTGCTACAAACTCTGGAGTCTGAACTATGCAATAGTTACTGATACACTCTTTTTGCTCAGATGGAGAGTAGGATGTGTTAGTGAGCCCTTTTTCCTCAGTGATGACATCTGGTCTCATCTGGTGACAAACAAATATAGTATTGCAGTGCGTATATGATTTTTTTTAGATTGGCATGTTTCACTTTTTAGGATCTGGACCTACAAAGATTTAAAAAGTAGTGCTTTGACTCGCAGCACTATCAAGAATTTATTTTTCTTGATTTCACAAATTGCTGCCAACAGTGAATAAACAAGTGATTTTTATCTTTCTTTTCTTTTCTTTTTTCTTTTGCTAAAATTTGTTAAACTAATACTTGGCAGCTCGACATGACCTTTCATCTAAAGATTGCAAAGTGCTTCACAAACAAAGTTTCACAATGCTCCTGTGATGTAGGTAAATGTAAGTATTTGACAGATAAAGAAACAAAGCACAGAAAAAATTGATGACTTGTCCAAACTCCCTCAGCAGGACTGAGGTAGTCAGAATATAGTCCAGGAAGCCATGGTTCCCAGCACCATGTTCTAACTACTAGATTATGGTGCCTCACGGACTTAACATTTATTATGTTTATGGAAAAACAAACCGCCTTTGCCTAGCTGAAGTTGGGGAATTAATTTTTAATCCATTTGTGTTTCAAATGCTTAAATACAGAAGTGTGTTTAAGAATTGCTACGTCTTTCTTTTGATTTTATGAAAGTAACATAGCTGTAGTGATGTGATCAAAACTTCAAGAAATAAAACCGGGAGAATAAGAACGCAACTGCCCTTTGTGAAACCCAAGTATGCATAAAGGTCTTGTGCTTTCTAATTGCTGTCCAAATTGAGAAGCTCTGTAAAGATGTCTTAAAAACCAAGACAAAAGAAGGCAAGTTGTGTACCCACTAAACCCATACCACAAATAGCTAGTCATATTTTATAAGCAGGAAGCTGGCTTGCCACCAGGGGCTCTTTATGGCATCTGAAAAAATATACACCAGAAGGAAGGATTTGAGCTTACAGTGACCACAAGCAAAGATAATAGTCTTCCTTCCATCTGTATTCTTAATTTAGTAATTAAAGTAGCAATTACCTTCCACAAAGTTGTCTACAAAATAAATGTCAGAAGTTGCATTCAAAAGCTTCAAATATCCAGACAGAGGATCATAAAATTTACTCCACGTAGTCAAGATTTCAGTACAACAAAGGAGTTTAAAATGTGATCTGTTTGTATATTCTAGCCCGAAAAATATTCAAAATAAAGTTCTGCTTTCCTGTTGGTTACAATACCATTTACTGTTAGGGTACCAACATCCCCAATTTGGGGTGCAACAGATAATGCAGAGGAGGGGAGTATCTTAGTAGATTCATATTCCCAATGATGATCTTTAGGAGGCATTTTGTAGGTGTTTACTTGGTAGTATGGTTACTACCAAGTGTCGTTTAAGATGGTAACATCAGTATGGATCCCACTGTAACCACTCATGCTCATGTAACCAGATCTTATTTTTCATAGTGTCTTTGGGGCTATGCATGCTTGTGCTTATGTGCTTCCATACAAATCCAAGAGCAAGGAATTTTAATGAATCTGTAAACTCCCTGTAACAGGAGAATTGCTAATATATTTGCTATTTTTAAGAAAGAGGCGGCGGGGGGAGTAATCCAGGCAACTACAGGCCTGTTAACTTGACCTCAATTATATGCAAGGTCTTGGAACAAATTTGGAAAGAAAAAGTAGTTAAGGACATAGAGGTGAATGGTAATTGGGGTAAAATACAATATGGCTCTTCAAAAGGTAGATTGTGCCAGACCAACCTGATCTCCTTCTTTGAGAAAATAACTGCTCTTTTTTTTTTTTTTAGACATTAGATCTTCTGCATTTCCTTTATCTAGATTTCAGTAAGGTATTTGATACAGTTCCACATGGGAAAATATTAATTAAATTGGAGAAGATGGGGATTAATATGAGAATTGAAAGGTGGATAGAAACTGGTTAAAGGGGAGACTTCAGTATGTCATACTGAAAGATGAACTGACAGGCTGGAGGGAGGTTACTAGTGGAGTTCCTCGGGGATGATCGGGGGGGGGGGAGGGGATCTTTTTATTATTGACCTTGCCACAAAAAGCAGGAGTGTGCTAATAAAATTTGCAGATGACAAAGTTGGGAGGTATTGCCAATATGGAGGAGGACCAGAATATCATACAAGAAAATCTGGATGACCTTGAAAATTGGAGTAATAGAAATGCAAGGTCATGCACTTAAGGACTAACAAACATTTTTGCTATAAGATGGGGATGGCAGTTGGAAGTGATGGAGGAGAAAGACTTTGGTGTGTTGGTTGATCACAGGATAACTGAGTTGCCAAGGTGATGTGGCCATGAAAAAAGGCTCATGTAGTCCTAAGATGCATCAGGTGAAGTATTTCCAGTAGACAGGGAAGTGTTAGTACCATTATACAAGGCACTGGGGAAACTTCATCTGGAATAGTGTGTGCAATTCTGGTCTCATCTTTTAAGATGAATTCAAACTGGAACAGGTGCAGAGAACGGCTACTAGGATTATCCAAGGAATGGAAAACCTACCTTATGAGAGGTGACTCAATGAGGTTGGCTTGTTTCTTCTTCTTCATCATCATCATCATCATGTTCCCATTACGCCTCTGGTGTTTAGGGCAGTGACAAAGCTCCTCCAAGGATGAGCACTGTCATTGCCAGGAGGCACTGAAGATGGATTGGCCATGTTCTTCGGATGGAAACTGATTCCATCACTAGAGTAGCAATAAGATGGACACTTGAAGGCAAGCGAAAATGAGGCTGCCCAAAAACAACATGGTGAAGAGCTGTGGAAACCAAGCTGAAAATTCTGGGCACAGCTGGGGAACCATTGAAAGACTTACCAGAAACAGACAGGAGTGGCTTGTGTAGCCTAACCAAAAGAAGGCTGAGGGCAGATATGATTGCTCTCTATAAATACCAGGGAGAGAGAGGATTCATTTAAGTTAAGCACCACTGTGGACACAAGAATAAATGGCTATAACCTGGCCATCAAGTTTACTGTTGAAATTAGGCCAAGTTTTCGAACCATCGGAGGAGTAAAGTTCTGGAACAGCCTTCCAATTGGAGCAATGGGGGCAAAAAACAAGTGGCTTCAAGACAGAGTTTGATAAGTGTATGGAGGGGATGGTATGAGGAGAAGGCCTACAATCGCAGGTAGCTTACCTGCCACTGCTAGAACTCTGAGCCGCCTAACCCCCTGTCCTGAACCCCTCCTGTGCCTCACACCCTTCCTGCACCCCAATCCCTTGCCCTGAGCCCCTTCCTGCACACTGCACCCTCTGCCCCAGCCCTACATTCAGGGTCCTGCATACTATTTCCCCACCCAGATGTGGCCCTTGAACCAAAAAGTTTGCTGCCCACCTCTGGGCTAGATGATGATGATCCCTTCTGACCTTTAAAGTTTAAGTCATAAAGAGTGGGTCAGCCACAAACCTTCCTTAGCTCCCTTGCAATTCCTTAGCTACATGGGCTTTGACTTAAAAAAGCAGGAATGGCGTGTGGGTTAGAGAATCCACACTGACTACAGCATCTCTAAGAATCATAATTACTGTAGGGTAAGTAACCATACTTGCTTTTTCAAGTATGTGTGTGACACATAGCCAGAAAGTGTTAAACATCCTGTAAAATAAATAACCCTCAAAAGATGTGGGGAGATAATGTTTGTATTTTTTGTGTATTTACATATGTATGAGTAGGGTCGACAATGTAATCAACAGTCCCTGTCTATGCTGTATTCTGATTGTTCTTTTGATCTCTGAACTTCCTAGCATTGAAATGAATTGTAAACATCCGATATCTAGGTATTCATCTCTCTTTGAAACATACTGTGAATCAGGGGTGGGCAAATGTTTTGGCCTGAGGGCCACATTGGGGTTCTGAAACTGTATGGAGGGCCGGGTAGGGTAGGCTGTACCTCCCGAAACAGCCTGTCCCCCGCCTCCTATCCGCTCCCTCCCACTTCCCATCCCCTGACTGCCCCCCTCAGAATCCCTGACCCATCCAACCCCCCCTGCTCCTTGTCCCCGGACTACCCCCTTCTGGGACCCCTGCCCCTAACGGCTCCCCGGGACCACAACCCCCCCTGCTCCCTGGCTCCTGACTGCCCCGACCCCTGTCCACGACCCCTCCCCTTGACAGGCCCCCTGGGACTCCCACCCCTATCCAACTGCCCCCTGCCCCTTATCCAACCCTTGCCCGCTTACCATGCCGCTCAGAGCACCAGGACTGGCAGCCGCGCCGCCTGGCCGGAGCCAGCAACGCTGCTGCACAGTCTAGAGCACCAGGGCAGGCCGGCGGCTCTCACAGATAGCAGGGGAGGGGCCAAGGGCTAGCCTCCATGGCCGGGAGCTCAAGGGCCGGGCAGGACGGTCCCATGGGCCAGATGTGGCCTGTGAGCCCTAGTTTGCCCACCTCTGCTGTGAATGGTGGAGGAACAAGTAAATGGTTTTAATTCTATAGCTAAGTACTGGTGATGGACCTCCTTCAAAGTTATCCTAATTACCTTTTGTTCCTGGAGGAACTCCCAACTTGTCCAAGAGCACATGAAATTCTATAAAAGATCCTTGGGTACTGATTCTGTCATCTCAGATCTGCTTAAGCTTCATCAGGAGAAGTCTGAGGCTAGGTCTACACTACCCGCCTGAGTCGGCAGGTAGAAATCGATCTCTCGGGGATCGAATTATCGCGTCTCGTCGGGACGCGACAATCGATCCCCGAATTGACACTCTTACTCCACCAGCGGAGGTGGGAGTAAGCGCCGTCGATGGGGAGCCGCGGAGGTTGATTTTGCCACCGTCCTCACAGCGGGGTAAGTCGGCTCTGATAGGTTGAGTTCAGCTACGCTATTCGCGTAGCTGAATTTGCGTATCTTAAATCGACCCCCCCCCCCTGTAGTGAAGACCTGCCCTGAGTCGCAAGACTGAGGTCCCAGTTATGCTGGTACGCCCTGAATATGATATTTGGATATTGGACTATAACCTATGAACTATTTATGAAAGAACTCTTTGCAACTACAAAGCTCACCATCTGCTATGAATCTGCACCTCAATGAATTGAACTCATGTCTGTATGTATATTGATCTTTTAGCCATACTCTTGTTGTTTTTAATAAATTTTAGTTGTTAAAAATTGGCTGTAACATGTATTTGGGTAAGATCTGGAATATTCAATAACCTGGGAGGTAATGTGTCCGATCCTTTGGGATTGGAAGACCCTTTTCTTTTATATGATGACATAAGATTTTCAGATATCCTCATATTTGACTTGGGTACCTGGATGGAGGCCTGAGGCTGGAACACTTCAAGAGAACTGTGTTTGGATTTCTGCGTAACCAGTAAGGTAATAAAGAAGCTGTTTTATGCTGGCTTGGTAAATCTAAATATTGGAATATCCACCAGCTTTGGGGGGTTTGGCTGCCCCGTTCTTTGCAGTTCACCCTAATTGAGTGACCACAGCTGGCACCACTGGGACCCTGGTCGCAATGTGTCTGTGGATCCTGCTGTAGGTGACTGACAAGCAGTACCCTCACCAGACGGTGAGAGTGAGGAATCTTGGCTGTAGCTGTCAAACAGGGATTGAGGTACTGCTTTTTGAACTCTGTATTTGTTCTGGCTGCCATATCAAGTGCACAGTGTTCCACGAAGGTCAGTGACTTGCTGCATATGGCTGCCTTACTGATCTCGGAGAGATCAGTATATTTCTAACGCAGGCTGAAGAAGTCACCTGGGCCCTGGTATAGCATTTCTTGACACTTTGGGGAGAGGCTTTCCAGTCAACTGATAGCAGATTACACAGTGCATTTCCACTGCTTTGAGATACTCTGGGGCTAGATGACATGGCATTTCTGCACACCAGGTATATGGGCACAAAGAGACCAAGGTAGAAGTCCTGAAAGATTTTGTCCTTGTAATAAAGCAGGGCCCTGGACACACATGAAGCTTCTTTACTGACGAGTGCAGCTGAGGGAAGACTACCCATAGAGTAATAGACTGCTTCACAGGGAATTCTGAGAACACTTTAGGGATGAATCTAGGGTGCAGTTTAATCACCACTTTGTCATCATGGAAGGATATATGTTGCTGTCCTGCCAGGAGAGCTTGCAGTTCTCACTCTCCATGTTGGCGTGATGGCTATGAGAAACACTTGTAATGGTGAAGTGGTATAACAACCATTACATTAACTGTTTGAATTGAGGCTCCATGAGCTGTAGAACAACATCAAGCTTCTGTGGTGGGAGCAGGGTCTCTAACCATAGAGCAGGTATGGAGAAGGCCCTTGAAGAATCTCAATACCATGGAATGTGAAAAGATTGAATATGACTGTATTAGGTGTGGCATGCTGATATTGCTGCCAGATGGACTTTAGCTCCATCTAAAAGGCTAGCCTGCTTGCTTCAGCAGCAGTGTGTGCAGTCCAGAATCTTTGGTATTGGGGCCTCTACTGGCTTCACATTGAGTTCACACTGACTTGCCTGAATGGAAAGTCTTTTTCCACTTCAAGAATTAAGGCTTCCTAGTGGAGGGTTTGACTGTGTAAAACAGTCTCTTGGACCTCTAGGGAGTAATTTCTAGCAGTCCTGCTCAACCAGCTGACATCTAGGCCATGGGTCAGCAACCTGTGGCACACGAGCTGATTTTCAGTGGCACTCTGCTGCCGGCCTGGGATTCCATCTGTAAATGGCTTTCCGTTTTTTTTTTTGCAGTGCACTGTGCAATCTTGTAACTTCCTTCTGTAGCTTTGGCTGTAACACCCGATCTAATTTCAGTTGCTGATGACTTATGACATGCAGGAGACCAGGCTAAATAAGCTGGTGGTCCCGTCCGGCCCTGGACTGTCTGGCTTATCTGGCCCCCATCACTGCAGTAGCTGAGCAATTCACTATTTTTAAGACACTTACTCTCCCGGCAGCCATGCAGGGCAGGTCAGTTCCCATTGTACAGAGGGAAAACTAAGGCACAAAGGAGACATCCACACTGTGATAAAAAACTCGCCGCACCAAGTCTCAGCCTGGATCAGCTGACTCAGGCTTGCAGGGCTAAAATTAGCAATATAGATTGAATGCAAGACCCTTTCTGGGATCTCGGAGGCTGAGCATCTACATCACTCTTTTCAGCCCTGCGAGCCAGAGCCAGCTGCTGCCCATTTATTGCAGCACAGACATATCCAAACAGGCTGAGTGACTGGCCCAAGGTCTCAAAGGAAGCCTGTAGCAGAGGAAGGCAGGGGTGATGAGTTGTATGGGCCCGTGGTGCCTGGGCTCCAGGAATATTCAGGGTCTGGGGACCCAGCTCCACCAGTGTTCAGAGAGGTTAACAACTGATCACTCAGAAGCTGGTGTGCAGCTTAAAGTATCCAAATATGTGCCAGACATTGAAAACTCAGCAAGGAAAAGCACGGGCAAGGGTCACACTAAACTGATAAGATCAGCATTTTAATTTAATTTTAAATGAAGCTTCTTAAACATTTTAAAAACCTTAATTATTTTACATTCAATAATAGTTTAGTTACATAATATAGACTTATAGAAAGAGACCTTCTAAAAACGTTAAAATGTATTAATGGCACACAAAACCTTAAATTACAGTGAATAAATGAAGACTTGGCACACTACTTCTGAAAGGCTGCCGACCCCTGATCTAGGCCATCAGAAGCGATAATTGGATCTGGGAGCAATATTTGACCATAGTTTTATGAAAACATCTGAACAGGTGGGAAGGCATATGGGGAAATGGCTGAGCATATGTCGGTCTGGTAGCCAAAATTGTCTCTGCCAGTAGTGGGCTATCATGATGATCATAGCTTGGCTATCATCCTGGAGATCGGTGGGAAGATTTACTTTGGTGGTGTCAAGGACTGCTGTATAAGGCACCTAGAAGGGAGCCAGAGCTCATATCTCCTTTGGAGCAGAAATTCCTGCACTTGGCATTGTCTGCCATGGCAAACAGTCTATCATGGGAGTTGTGTATCAATGGAATATCAGTTCCAGGCTGGATTTCTTCAGTGACTGCTGATGGCTGGTTGCCACATTCATGTTCAGAAAGTCCACCAGGTTGTTGCTGACCTCTAGTAAGTGCAGAGCTATCTTAGTCACTCCATGCTGACTGCACCATTTCCAGAACTCTAGCCTCCCCTGTAGAAAGGGGATGATGATGATGAAGTGCATCCTTGCCCACAGTGAATCAAGTACTTCCTGTGGACCGAATGGATGGTGATATGCAAATTGGAGCAGTGACCTAGTCTTGAGTTTGAAGTGATGGGATGATGGAGGCAAGCATTACCATCCTGAACCTGTGATGCTGTATATATTTGAGTCTGCTGAGGTCTATAGGCTGATGCCCCCTTTATTTCCTCTAGATACCTCGCCCTAGGTACAACAAAGGATTTCCTTGTCTGGTACTCTGTGATAAAACTGGGTATGCAATCTCTGGTGTGTGGTGGTTGAGGGTATGCCTTTCAATAGGGTGGAAGAGCATAGATTCCCGAAGAGCACAGGGTCACTGTGGAATCTTTCAGTGACTATAAGTAGGGGGATCTCATAAAATTGCAGAGAAATCACACAATTTTTGCAGGTTGGTCGTGGCATAAATAGCATATTTCAAGGATGTGTTACACCCTTATTTCTGTGTTGCAGTGGCATGCCTTCAGACCTGCATGCCCAGGCTGCCACTATCTGCTCGGCTTTCAGAGCTGGGTGGCCCTAGACCATATTTCACAGGGGAAATCAGACTTCCCAGCTGTGAATTTGGTAATGCCTTATACTTAAGGGCCTCAGTCCATTTGCTGAACAGCTACCAACACTTGAAGGGTCAATTCCTAAGTTGTGGCTTCTACCTTGCAAGGGAATATTCCAAGATTTGGCATCTCAGTGCTCTTTGCACGATCACCATGATGGTCATAGACTTGGCTGCCATCATAAAAACTGGCTTTTTATGATGTCTTGGCTCCTCTGCTTTTGTGAGGAAGCTTGGGCAGGAAGAATCTCTCTCTTTCTCTGCCTATTTGGCCCACTGACTAGAAGCCACCCTCAATTGGAGTGAGGCTGCTTAAATATACCTGATCCTTCCAAACAGATCGCAGGCACAGGGCTCATGTGTGGCCCAGATGCACACTATTCAAATAAAATCCAGTGTTGCATGCATAAGGTGTATGCACACCTAGAGTGGAATCCACACTGGCACACACATGTATAATTTATAAATACACTTTTTTTTTGATAACTTGGTCTGTTTGCACAACAGTTTTCCTTCATAGATTCCTTTTTTTTTTTCCAGACACTCATAACAATCTAAAATGCATACTTTTGGGGTTGAAACTTTCTATGCTTGGTCCCATACATTTTTTTTTTCCTGGAAAGAGTAAGAAATATCCTTCCAGCTCTTCATTACAAGAGGCAAGAAGGCTGCATTTTATCCTTGAGAACATTACCATCGTTTCTGATATACAGAACTCAAAAAGGGATGAGCTTTAAAACTTCCTCTGAGAAGATGGATTATAAAATGAAGCCTGTGACACTCAATCAAACAATAACAGTAGCAAAGTGGTGAACTCATCCTATAAAGCTAGTACAACTCATTGAGGTGAGTTCAACACCAAGCCTCATGTACAAATTTCAGTGCAATGGAATTTTAGCACTCTGCAGCTACACCTTGCCCACAGGGCCAGATACTACCCCCATTTATACACCCCACTAGTGTTAAATAGGCTGTAAATCAGATAAGAATTTAGTCTATTTTATTCTCTCCCCTACCCTTCTTGTGGCAAACCAAGTATTTTGGTTAAATACAAATGTGTTTTCTTACCAGTCTACTTTATCCTTAGGCCAGCCTTGCCCTCCCAGACCACAATAGCATCCATAACGTAGATAAGCAAAAGGAGAGCGTCCTGTGCTGCATTTAATGGCTCCAGCTAATTCAAGGATTCCTCTTCGATTCCTAGAATGGGTTTTTCCCAAAGCACCTTTAGAATCTAAAGAAAAAACAAGATACTTCACTCAGTATCTGAATTATCTTTGAGAATGTTCACTATGCACTTGTTATTTGAAACTGTTAATGTTGTCTTTACTCTGAGTGTTAGAGATTTTTAATGTTTAAATGCTGCTTTTTTTTATCATACTAAGAGCGCAGTAAAGTGGTAATCTCATGCTTCCTATAGAGGCCTTGTGTTAAGGTTTAGTGCTAAGACTATGGTCATCTGGGTTTAATTGCCAGCTCTGCTACAGACTTCCTGTGTGATGTTGGGCACTTAAGGCTTGCCGATACGAGTGGCAGGGTAGCAAGAGGTAGATTTACACCCCCATCTGGCACAAACAAAGTGTTCTCATAGATGAGCCCATACTGTCTTTGCCTCAGTTCCCTCCTGTTGTGGAGGATACGTTAACTGAAAGTTTGTGAGGTGCTCAGATATAGGGTAAGAGGCCCAATAGAAGAAACTAGATGGCAAGTGGCCAGTATCTAGACTATTTAGGCCTGGTCTATGCTTAAAAATTAGGAAGGGTTTGGAGGGAACAGGAGGCCCCTGCTGGCAGGGAGCCTGGCCAGCACCTGAATGCTACTCTGCCTGCCAGAAGCCATGGCAGCTCCTCCTGGGGCTGTGGACTAACGAGAAGTCTTGATCCAGCAGGCTTTTGGGGGTGAAGGTGCAAGCTGGGCTGTTTCTGTCTGGCCTGGCAGGGAGCTGCAGTATGGGGGGAGCCAGTGCCACTGCTGGGACCCCTGGCAGGGGAGAAGTAGGACTGGATGTGGGGCAGGGAGGGTTTCTTTCCTGGGTTTCTAATTGTTCTAATAATTACCCTGAGCTAAGGACACAATTATAACTTGCAGTGTTACTATAATGGTATACATGCCCTGTACAAGACTCTTGCATAATCGTGTATAGTGTGCATACAGGTGTAAAAACACAGTGGTGAGTTAGTTCAGTGTAAGAAGACTAAAGTGAAATGGGTGGTAAGAATTAGTTGGGGATACCAGCTTGGCCCCCCAGCCTTTTGGGGAGGGCAGTGATCCCAAAGGGCTGGCCCCCCCTTATTTTTTTATTGCAAAAATAGACCTCCACTACAATATGTCTAGATGTCATTAGGAACTTTTTTACATACCACTCAGTTATAAGTAACAAGAGCTGCATTGTTCATTGGACTAGAGTCCTCTGCATTCTTAAATAAAATTGGGTCACGTAGTGGGGAGGATATGTTGGCTTTAAATTCCATTGTATAATCTATGACAGATTATCTGTCATTATAACAGAAGTAATAGTGGTCATACTTAGACTTCAAAGGAAGACTATAAATGACCCTTAGATGAGAGGATTGGAATAGAGTTTGACTGACACTTATGACCTCAAGCAGTGGGATGTTGGAATATAGGCAGTGCCCATTATAATTGAAGAGACAGAGCTAGAATGCTGGAACTGCAATCTCCAATTTACCAGGACTGTAATTATAAGATTTAACCTACCTAACTTGGCTTTTACCTATCCTGTATACAAGACAATTCATTTATTTGATTTACTAATACACTAAAACACTTCCAAACCGGAGTAGTGCTGTAACCCAGGGTGCCAGGTTGCGACACCCAGATCAGGGAGCCAGCCCAAGGGACGTGAATTGCTGCTGCAGCGTGAAGCCGGTCCCGCCTCCCTCCCTCCCCTGACCTCCTCTCTGCACCATGCTGCAATTAGGGTTGTGCTGGAGCAGAGGGTGCTGCTGCAGATGGTCTGTGCCCCTCAGCAGGGTGAGGAGGAGGAAGTGGCAGTAGAGTTCACCCATTGAACCAGAAGGTTTCATCAGCTACAGGAAAAAATTTTTTATCTACACTGAGGTCTGAGGTGCATAACTTTATAAAATCGTGATGCATAACTAAAGAAATGTACAGGCAGGGGTGGCTCTATGTATTTTGCCGCCCCAAGCACAGCAGTCTGGCAGCCTTCGGCGGTGCGCCTGCGGGAGGTGTGCTGGTAACACGGATTCAGCGGCATGCCTGTGGGAGATCCGCCGTACCCGCAGGCAGCCTGACTGCCGCCCTCACGGTGACAGGCCGCCCCCTCCCCCCCCCCGTGGCTTGCTGCCCTAGGCACACGCTTAGTGTGCTGGTGCCTGGAGCCGCCCCTGTGTACAGGAGCCCATTATAACACTGCCTATTCTTAAGACTGCTTGACACTTCCCACTATAAGACCCTGTCTGCAGTTCCTTACAACTTTTGCCAAATTTTAACCCTTTGGGCTGAAATTTTCCATATTGGGGTCACTCACACACAATTTTGTTGTAAACATTTGAGCCACAATAGTTCAGCCACTTCAGAGATCAAGGCTATAGGAAAATGTTGTTTTGCAATGTTTAAAAAAAATTCTGATTAACTTTTCTCTGAAAATCTCTGACCCCCTTGTTTTAGAGCAGGGATTAGTAATTTGGCAAGGGGGGGCCTTTATGTCAGGGATATGCCTTTTTACTTCCCTATGAAAATCTGTCTGAATTGGCCAAGTTACATACTTCTGAAAACTCTGTTTGTACATGCCTAGTAGAGACTTCATATGCTATCACTTCAATTTTTTGTCAAGATTCAATGCATGCTTAGCTTAACAGCTCCTGGTACTGACCAGATTGTGAATGTGCTGTCTCCATAGAGTGACTGAGCATGCTACTCCAGCCTGAGGCTTCTGGAGAAGTTGAACCTTCTCTGTAATTGTTGCTCATGAGTGGGCTTGGCTGGGTGATGAGCACCATAACTGAGAGGAGAGAGCCTGTCTCTCCTATGCTCTCAATGCCCCCCCTGCAGAAGCCCAGGCAGCATAAAGAAGGAAGCCATCTGACTTGAATGCAGAGGGGACAAGAGCCAGACTTGAGACTGGATGTGTGTGTGTTTGGGGGGGGGGGGGAAAGGGGGGCTTGGGACAAGGAGCCTAGTAGAACCTTCCAGTCCCATTGTGCATTTGCATTATGATAGTATGTGATCATGTACTTAGACTCTTTTCCACAGGACCCCTGCCTCATTCAGGGCACAGGCTGGAGTCCATAATGTAGAGTCACGCTATAATGAAGGAGACTGGCTATAGCATCCCTGATTCATTTGTTGCAGAAATTGGAAGGGGTGTAGTGAATCAGGCAGGGGATTGCAGGAAGAGAAAGGACTATCTCATGGTTAAGGTAGTTAAATGCTTCTCCGGAGAATTGAATTTTCTATGCCTGCTTCTGCCACAGAGTTCCTAGGGCAGGAAAGTCACTCAAACTGAACTTCTCATAGGTGGTCATTAACACTGCTCCATATTTTGTGGGTGCCCAACTTGATTCCCTTGGTCTGCTTTGCAGAAGTCCTGAGCACTCAGTTGCAAGTGAAGTTAATGGGAGCTGTGCTTTGAACAACTGAAATGCTATATAATGCTAAGTATTTGGGAAAATCAGGTCCTAGATGTCTCAAGTGTGGAATCTAAACCCATTGATACTTTAGACCTCTCTCGCTCTCTCTGCCTCCATTCCCCATCATGAGGTGTTTGTGGAAAATAAAATCATTAATGTTTGTAAAACACTCATGCTATATTAAAGAGTACCACAGACAACCCCAGGCTAAAAGTGAACATGGAATTATTAGAGCAGGGTTTGAATAGCGTGCAGTAAATTGAGCAATAAGGAGAAAATAAAATATTGAATAACCGTTCATTAAGTGACTACTGCTCCTTCTGGGCAATGAACATGGGAGGGGTCCTGTGGAAAAATAGTATGTAATTAAAGACTATATCATAATATGCCCACATAAGGGGGCTGACTTAATGTGGTACAAGTAATCTTGATTCTGGCATTTCCTAATCTTTGAGTGTTTTGACTTTGCATCTTAATATTTTGAATAGTTTTATATATACTCCGTATGAGCTATGCACAAATGTGTAGGCTTGCAATAGATATTTTGTCGGGATCTGCAATCTTTAGTTTAAAGTATTGTGTTATGTAAATCTTTTGCATATACCACTGATGCTTTTTACAGTCTTTTGTATTTCTTTAAAAAAAAAAACCTACTTTATATTTGCAACATTATGGTTACAATTAACCACCCAGAAGTCAAGAAACTGAAAAGCTGTGAGTGCCAACTGTACCGTGTCCGTATTGCAAATATTCTCTCTGAAGTTGTAGATTATTTTTCAATTACTGCTTGGACTATCCATTTCTCATTTGTCTGAATTATACGTTGCCCAACTATTTTCTATAACTCCTTGAACTGGTTATTTCTTTTTGAAATAACACAAATTATCGTGCTTTACCCTCACCCCTTTCCTACCCCCAAAAAGCGGCGCCTCCTCGCCCAGAATAATATTTGAAAGTGTCAAGCGATTATAACAGCGCAACCCCCAGTGTACGTAGGAACCCGTCCAGCACAGGATTTGTGTTGAATTCAATAGAATACAGCCTCGCTCTGGGCTGGGGCGCTGCCTAGGGGAGCCTGTAGAACTGTAATAAGACCGAAGTGATTTCTCCCACTCTCCCCCTGAACTTTTCACTCTGGCTTCCCTCTCTCAGCTCTGCGGGGATCCCTCTAACTTGTTTCAGACCAATGAGCCGCAGGCAGCTCCCCCTGTGTTCGGGGCAGTTAAAGCTGCCCCGCGGTTTCTCCACTCACCCGTCGGAAGCAGGAGCAGCAGAGGCAGCAAAAACGCCAGGCGCCGGGGTCCCATGAGGAGCGCCGCGGAGTCGCGCCGGTGGCCGGCAGCCGATGGTGAGTCGCTGCGCTTCTGTCTCCCTGGCGCTCAGCCTGCGTGCCTGGCTCGCGGTCCCTGCAGCGCTGCTGCGCACAGAGAGCGGTGGGTGGGTGAGAACAGCATCTGCTGCCTATAAAGGGTTGCCCTCAGTCTGCCCCCTGTTCTTCACGTCCCCGGGGCGCGGCGCGGGAGGCCCTTGGGGAGGGGCGCCTGCTGCTGCTGCGAGATTCAAGGAAAAGACTTGTGCTGGTACCATTCACTTGGGTAGCAAGAGAACTGAGCTCCATGGCCAGACTGCCGGCTCCTAGAGCCCTGCTCCTGAGGGACAGTCCGCTCTTGCAGCTGTAGTGTAGCTTGGCATTATTTCTGGAGACTTACTATTCATCGTCACTGTAATAATTCCACAAATGCTCAAAGTAAACCCCCCAGGACAAGAGCATAAAATCATGTCAGTATCACAAAATGCAGGGGACAAATATTAAAACCTCTACATGCATCAATTCTGTGTGCAGTCAGATACTCTGCTCTCTGCTGTAGGCTCCTACTTATCCTCACTCTCCAGCCACCAAAAGGATTGGGGCTGAGGGAGAATAGGGATTTTAAGGAACTGAGTCTATTCTTCTATTATTTATTGTGGCACTGCCTAAAGTCCACAAACAGAGATTAGAATCCATTTATACTCCACACTCTACAAAGCAAGAGTGCAAAGAGAGTCCCTTCCCGAGAGAGCTAGCAATCTAGGGTTTAGACAGTATGCAACAGGTGAACATGTTCCAAAAGCAGTTCCAGATTCATAATTTAAGGCAGAAGGGTCCATTACAACCATCTAATCTGACCACTTCCATAATAGACTTCACTTAGTGATGTCTGCATCAAGCTCATTCCTTCTGTTTTGAGCTATAACATATATTTTAGAAAGACTTCAAGTGGTAGTGAATCCTCCAGGTCCCTAGGTAAGTGGTTAATTATCTTCACTGTTAAAAATGTGCAACTTATTTCTAGCCTGAATTTGTCTAGTTTCAGCTTTCAACCACTTGATCACACTACGATTTTTCTGCAAGATTAAAGAGCAATCTATCAGAAATCTTCCCCTCCCCTCCCCCCACCCCCAACAGGTACTTGTAGGCTAACCTTTTCTTGAATAGACCAGATTGACTTTTGTAAATCTCTCACTACAAGGCATGTTTTCTCAGACCTCAAATCATTCTTGTCTCTTTTCTAAACCCTTTCCAATGTTTCATTCTTTTTCAAGTGTGGACACCAGAATGGGATTCAGTATTCCAATTCAATCGTAAAAAAAAACCCCCAAACCTGTTAATGCAGAGTTCAGGTTGCTTGGTGGTGTCATTCCTTTGCACACATATACCTTTACTCTGCCAACCCTACAGCTGCTGAAATATACGAACTCTTCACTGCTTTTTGCAATCACTCACTCTCACCCATAGGATTTAATCTAACACTATTAAAGGACAAAAAGGGGGGGGAAAAGTTGCCCACACTTCCCGCTACTCTCTTTGATCAATGCCTAAATTTGCACACAGATTTTTCTCAAATAACCAATCCAAGGCTTGCCTACTACCTGTCCTCATTTCCCAACCTCTCTGTAGCTGCACCCCTCTCCTCCCTGTCCCCTCCCCCTGTTCTTCCCACCCCTGTCCTCTGGCTCCTCCCCACAGGATATAAGACATTTTGGTTAGATCAGCTGCAGACTATTCTGCTGAGTTCACAGTAAGCCTCACCCATAAAAAAAAAAAATGATGTTGTAATTGAGAACTTGGATGAAGCAACATGAATTATTAAATCTTTATCTTCCAGGTGTCCAAAAGTTTGGACTAGAAATGTCAGTGGCAATGTGTTCACCAAGGGCAATGGTATTGGCACATTCCCATGAACTACCCAGGCAATCATAAAGTGGCTGCATAGAAACTCTCACTTTTTTTTTTTGTTCTTTATTGCTGCATTCATACTGTAATCCTTCCAGACTACATGTCTAAGCAAGCAAAGCAGTGAACATATTCTTAAATATCATTCCCAATTTGGGTCCATCAAAGATTTAGTGGGTGTCATGCTCTACCTGGGGTAAAACTCAACAGATTGAGACCATTTTGACCTTCATTGCATCAATAGTTAGATCTCTAGCTCTGTGCAAAAATCCCCACCTAGAAACTTTTGGGGAAAAGGTGGTGGTGTTTTTTCTTCAGAATTTATATGGTCACAGCCCCTATCTCAAATTACCCCAAATAAGCTGTGACACACTCAGATGTTCTGTGGATCAGAAAAAGAAGAAAGATACATAACCCAACACTGACCATAGCACAGTGTGTTGCTTAGCTCTGGCCTACACTAAAGACCTATATCAGTATAAATTAACTATGTTGCTCGGGGTGTGAAAAATCCACACCACTGAGCAATGTAGTTATACTAGCCTAACCCCCTGCCTAGACAGTGCGATGTCGGCAGGAGAACTTCTCTCACCAAGATAATCCACCTTCCCAAGAGGCAGAAGTTAACAACCCTGACGGGAGAGTTGTCTCCCATCAGTGTAGAGCATCTTCATTAAAATGCCACAGTGGCACAGTTGCACTGATGCAGCTGCGCCAATGCAGCATTTTAAGTGTAGACTTGCCCTTAAGCTCTTCAGAACAGGGACCATCTTTCTCTGTGTTTGGAAAACACCTCACACCTTTTGGGTGTTGCTGTAATATAAACAATATTTTAAAATAAATTATACACCACCTGTAATTATGAAAGGTCTAGGCCTCTATTTCTTTGCAACACAGAAATTTATCACCAATTGATGGATTAAGGGCACATTTCTGACCTTGAGACTAAGCAAGACAACACTGATAGGAATCCTATTCCTTTAAAAATGATCAGCCATGGATGACAACATGGACATCCTGGACTTTGGTGAGCCTTGGGGGCTGTTTGTAGACTCCTAGCTCGAAATAGCACTGGATATGGTGACTTGTCCCCACATATCTTGTAAATATTATGGTACTCGGGGCTGATAATTCATAGTACACTTACTGAGTACATTAAAGCTTCAAAGAGAGGTACAGACATTGCATAAGATTGCCATTGTGCAGACTGGGAAAACTGTGTCATTTGTTTGGTGGCCTAAACAGGCACTGGTCATTCTTTGTTCTGTATGCCATACACATGGACTGACACAAGTATACACAGAGTTGAAAAGGAAATTGTTCCCAATGGTTATATGGGGTTTGAGTATAATGGGGAGAAATTTAAGAAAGGTTTAGTCAACTGGGTAGAATATGGGACTGGGAACCAACAGGGTATCTGGCTTCCATTACAAGCTTTTGCCATTGGCTTCTTGTGTGAGTTTGGACAAGTTACTTCTGTGTGGGGGTAAAATGGGGATATTATATACTGTTTTAAGTTCATAGATGTGCTGTGAGGCTTCAATAACAGTTGCAAAGTGATTTATAATCCTTACTTGAAAGGTCCTTGTGATGTTTTCTTGGGGTGCCCAGGACTGAGAGTCACTTTCTTACCCCCAGTCTCCAGTGAGAGAGACTTGCTGGTGCTTAACTGGGTGTCAGCTCCCTGAGAACACCAGCCTGTTAGCTACCCAAACAATCTTCTCAGGTTCATGCCAGCCCTCGCTTTGCTTTGCAAGTTAACAGTAGGTGGACCCCAGTCCCTAAGATCTTTGATATCCATTCCTGTCACTGGCTACTCTCAGAAATACCAGGTTTCCTGTCCCCAAGGGTACAATATACACACCAGGTTTGTTTGATTCGGCTGAGGATCAGCTCCTGCATAACTCCACGGCACTGACTTCTATTAGAGTGAAAACCAAGGGGTTAAAATTTAAGCGATAGCAAATAAGGATAATGGAAGCAGAAAAGTTGCCTACAAAACAAAATCAGTACATGCTTGCTAGCCTGTTAAAGTTAAGTTTAGTATCAGTCTAAAACAGTCTTCTCTCACCCAAAGCCACCTTGCAGCATTTCCAACCAAGGTTGGTTGGAGTCCTGTTTTCATTAACGTAATCATACTGCCTGATTGATTCTTGAGGTGCAGGATAAAGATGTGTCTTTTTGCCTTTCCCTTAGATTCCCCCAAATCATTGTTTGTCACCAGAGTCAAGATGACCTTCATGTGGTTTATTCCCTGTAGACTTCACATCCTTATGTTGACTTTGTATGCAAACAGGCTTGCATGGTGTTGCTTACAATGCTTAACTTACACGTGAACCAAGGCAGACAGGTGAATGTACATTCCTTGTCTGGAAAAATCTTTTGTCAGTCCTGCCCTGATTTAGACTTTAGAAACACGTGTGTGTGTGTGTGTGTGTGTGTGTGTGTGTGTGTACACACTTTTATTAGTGACCCAGGCTTTTATTAGATGCTTTTTGGATAAATATTAAAGCAGTGTGTCAGGTGTAGTGAATTTGTCAGAACTGTTAGGAGTTGCTGTTAAAGAATCACCAACCCTTTGCCACTTGGCATTGAAGAGTTCTTAGGGTCACAGTGCTGTACAAGTTCAAAATATTCTCTGACCCCTTACTGACCTTGATGGCCCACATCCCCAGCCCCCCCCATGCCCTGACTCCTGCATCTCCCCCCCCCCCCACATCCCCACTCCCACCCTGAGCAACAAACAGAGCTCTTGCACCCCCCACACATTTGCACCTGCCCCGCTCACACCAAATGGGAGCTGCCCCAGATAAGCATTCCATATCCCAACCCTGAGCCCCCTCCCTCATCCTAGCTCCTGGCCAGACCCTACACCTCCAACCCCCAGCCTGCTCCTGCACCCTAACTCCCTCCCAGACCCTGCACCCCCAAGCCTGTGCTCAGTGCACCCCCAAGCCTGTGCTCAGTGCAGAGAGAGACAGAAATAGGCTAGAACCAGGGAGAAGGTAGGTACCTGCTCTATGTGGGCAGGGGTGGGAGGGATCCTGTTTACCCCCTCTCCAGCTCTGCTGTGCTTGCAGTTTACCCCTGGCCCGGCCCCTCCTTTGCTCCAGGGACAAACCCTAGCTTCCGCCCCACTGTGATCTTGCCCCTGGCCTCTGCCTTGCTCCAGCTGGGGACCAATCCTTCTCCCTGCCCCTGGCCATGCCCCACTGTCAAGGTGGATAAAAATCAATGAGAGAGGTGGCACAGACAGGAGACAGGGTCTGAAGTAGAGGAATGCTAAGTGGGGGGAGGAGCAGAGGGACAGAAGCTGGAAATGGGAGTGGCGGTAGGAGAGACTCTTAAATACAAAGAGAAGCTTGTAGAAAAAAGTAAAAATGTAATTAAAAGACCATCCTAGGAAGCACATGCTGTGTTTTTCTGGCTATTTTTAAAGGGACACTGTTAACTTTTTATAAATCACATGTAAGTAAATTTCTTTATCTATGATACTAATACATAGTATGTATGATACTAATACATCTTAGATAATAAAGTGTGCAATGCTAAGAACTTGAAGCTGTAACTATAGCCGAAAGTGGACATGTCATTCCTTTTCATTGCCCAACCTGAGAGAGATGTGAAAAGTAAACAGAGTACAAAATAACAAACAAATGGAATATTTTAAAATGCTTTCAAAGTGGGTTTCAAGCACTGTAGGGAGACGTTGCATTGGTTTTTAAAATAGCTGATTTCCTTAGAATTGTTTTAAATTGTGAGAATTCCATTTCCTTTAATGTGACTGTCTGGTAGCCAAAAGACTAGGAGTAATGGTGCTGAATGAAATCAAATAGAGAGTTTTATGTTAATGAAATATGAAGGTTTATCCTTTTAAACATTCCCATGTCAGGAAATGAAAAAGATGAGGCTCATATAGTAATCTTAATCTGACCATATTGCATACATGGGATATTCCAAACTGCTTGCTTGTATGAGACTTCATATCAACACACTTATAACTTCATATGTAGCTGAGCTAATCTTACTATTAGAATCCTAACTTCTGCATTTCCTATTTGTAAATTGAAATTTGTAACCTTATTATATTAATATGTAATTTATTTCCTCTTTCAGAAGCATTAAAAAGATAAAAATCTAATTGCCTATAGTCAATGTAAAATCTGGGAAGGATGTGCAGGGGGCAGAATCCTTCTTTGGTTGTTCCAATATTTTGTTAAGAAATCGGGAAAAATATCCCCGGTTTATTACATGCTCCACCCACAATTGTTTATGGTGCAAAACACTACTTATCCTTTATGGCCTTTTTGGGAAAACACATGTGACATACAGTTGAAAACGGATGTTCACTTCTGTGGAACATCTACCACAAATGAACTAGAAGTGTGTCTGTTTTTGTTAAAATGCAGCTTTTGTTTTGTTTTGTTTCTCAGTCTCAACAATCTAGTCCACCTATCTCTGCAGTTATGAGGGTTTACTCCAGGGCCTTCTCACGATCCTGTTTTGTGCATGGATGCTACCAGGATAGATCTGTATTTCACATTCAGATGCCAGATGTAGCTGACTGTGTAATTTCGTCACATTTGCTCCTTGGGACAGGCACTTTGTCTTTCTGTGGCCATTGTACAGTAGAGAGTAAGCTGCTGGTGCTAAGCCAATTCTAACAAGCTGTCCCATTTATGCAGAATGCATTTCCACTGCCTTTGTCAAGATCTCAAGCAGCTGGAATATATACTGCAAGCTAGTAAATTCTAACCCTTCACAGTAACTGATTCAAGGCTGCTGAATTTAAACCTGTGCCATAGATTGAGAGGAATTACTTGTTAGAGCAGGACACTGTCTTGTGTGACACATTTTTCAAAGCAGCATGTAATTTTGGATGCCCTCGTTCTTGGATGCCCAATTTTAGACACATTGGGTGTAATTTTTCAGAGGTGCTGAGTAGAACTGGTTGAAAAATTTTTCATCACTTCTGATGAAAAATGTCCTTTCTACAAAATGAAAGTTTTCCACAGGTTTAGGAAGACAGCAACCTGGTCCTTGGTTGAGGAAAAAGTTGAGAAATGCTGAATTCTAGTCCAGTCCCCTGCACTGAGGCAGGACTAAGTATCTATACCAGTGATTCTTAATAGGTGGCCTGCGGGCCACATGTGGCCCGCCCCGGCTTCCTGTGTGGCCTGCCAGCTAACCTTTATAAAAACAAAAAATAAAAAATAAAAGTTAAACTCGCAGCCTGAACACTGCTAGCCTGGGTTGAACTCAAAGGGTGCCAAAATACAAGTTTGGCCAGGGCACTATTTTCCCTAAGGCCAGCCTTGGATGCCACCCATTTTTTCATTAGCAATGGAAGTGGAGCAAAAAATGAATGCAAGTGGGAGTAAATATTGCAAAGTTGATGGTGAAAACTGAGCTTTTTAACCCAAACTGGACATTTGCTTTCCTGTAATTATGCCACCTAATTTAAACACAAAATTAAGGCTGCTTTCCTGTGCCAGCCTATACTCCTGGCAAGGTTGCAAGACATGACAAAATTGAAAATCTGAAGTCTTTGTATCACACTTCAAATGTCATTCTTACAACATCAGCAACTGCACAAGAAAAAGCAACAGCTGCTTCTCTTTGAATAATGTGGATACTAGCTAAAAAGGAAAAGCCTTTCCTGGGGGCCGAGCTGGTGAAGGAGTGCATGTTGGAAATGCTGGAGAAGTTTTTTGTTGGAGATAAAAACACAGGTGACATTGTGAGGCCAGTTCTCCTGTCTGATTCCACAGCAGTGCAAAGATTGGAGGTAATTTGCGAGGATTGTTTGTCAGCACTGCTTTCCGATTTAAAAAATGCCAAATACATGTCCTTTGCTGTGGAGGACTCAAACAATTTTAAGTGACGCTACCCAGCTATCACTGTTTGTTAGATTTTTATTATGGTCAAATTTTTAAGGAAGAATCTTTGTGCTGAATACCATTAAACCTACACCACAGGAGAGAGCATTTTTGAAAAGTAATGTAAGGATAAGGCCTTTTTCTGTAACCATATTGTAAGGCCTTTGTCTGTGGCCATATTAGGAGAGCAGCAACCATTAGCCAAGAAACAGGAAGTCACATCCTCACATTGCATCTCAATTACATTAAAACAATGTAATATCAGGCTGTTAAGAAGGAGATCCTGTTCTAATAGCACCCACTATCACCAGATAAATAAACAGATCTTAAGATGGTTACAGAAAAATTAGTTTGATCGCATTCTGTCTGGCAAGAAATCACTTATCAGTAGTTGTGGTTATGAAATCTTCATTTCTTTGTTTTATCTTTATGGTCCCTACTTCTCTATTGTTTGTCTGTATGATCTGTTTCTTTGTTTCTGTTACATAATTAATTTTCCTAGGTGTAAATTCATTAAGGTGGGGTATGATTGGTCAGAGAATTTTGTTTAGGATTGGTTAGTAATATTTTAGTAAAATGATTGGCTAAGGTACAGTACAGCTAAGCAGGACTCAAGTTTCACTATATATATAAAGTTCTTGGGAACCAACTCCAGCATACAGCCCCAAGATCAGAGCTGCCAGACCTCAACTCTGCCAATGACACCGTGCAGAAACTGGAGTCCCCCAGATGGCCTGATCCTGACTGGCCATCAAGAAAAATTCATCTGTCTTATTGGGAGTGGTGAGCATTGTATGTGTAGCGTGTGCATTCTGTTTTGGTGATTGTTAATAAATAGAGGTTAAGTAGGATATTACTGTGTAAGGCTCTTTCACTGGTAAAAGACCCCGTAAACCCGCAATAGATTAAGCCCTGAGTCCACAGGGAATGGGTGTTTGCCCAGAGGAGTAGAGCCCAGAGCCCATGAAGGGGTAAAGTTGGGTGCCTTTTGCCTGGAGCCCTAGGAACTGGGAAAGGGGGTGCCTAAATTAACTAAGTTATCCTAGAGTTTTGTGCAGGTAACAGTAAAGGGCTTTTTGGGAGGTGGGAGTTCAGATCTGCAGAAAGTAAACTTGCTTGTTACAGATGGAGCTCTCTCCATGACAGGGAAAGAGAAGGGCTTTGCTTCATGTTTGGCAGTGACACACCCTTCATTAAATACACTTCCCTGCATCATTCACCAGACTGTCCTGTGCATGGGAACTTGGAGGGGGGAAAAAAGGGTATTGTGATGAGATTAGTGATCTACATATGCTCAACTTCTGTCTTGCAACATCATCTTTATAAGACGTTTCAGCTGAATATAGTGACCTGTTGCAGCATAATGATGTTCTCTGGTTAAGTGTGTGTGGGGCGGGGAGGGGGAAGGAGGTGTTAGAGAGGTTCTGTGCGCTTGAAAAAGAAATAATACAATTTCTTTCCAACCACAAGACCAATAAGGCTTGTGAGTTTTTGAAATTTATGAATGATGTCCCCTCCAGCACAAGTAGCTTTTCTATGTGATATTACTGGTCACTTGAATTCCCTCAACTTGCAGCTCCGAGGCCGTGCAAGCAGTGTCAGGGATCTGTTTGAAAAAGTGTGTGCTTTTCAGAGGAATCTTGAAATGCTTCAGACAGACGTAACAGGAAAGATATTGCTCTTTCCCACATTGTTTGGTGTTTCTACAAATGAAACTTTGATGAAAATAATGCAAGAATTCCTAAACGGTCTGACTGAAAATTTTAAAATGTGGTTTGAGAATTTTTTAAATTCCAAAGGACTTGCTTTTATTTGTTTGTGATCCATTTGCCTCTACCAATGGACCATGCCCTCCTGAAGAAAAGAACATTCTTGATTTAATAATGAAGGTGCTTTTCAATTAGAGCTCAGATATTCTGAAGGCAAAATCCAGAGAAGTGGGACTTTGCTCAGCAAATTGAGTGCAGAAGTCAGTTTCAGAATACCCACATTCTAGCCATCTATCTCTTAGCTATGTTTGGATCAATGTACTTCCATGAATCTGGGTCTTCTACTGTGAACATGATAAAAAGCCACCACCGCAGTGGCCTGACAGATGAGCATTTTCACCAGCGTATGCTCCTTGCCCCCTGACCACCTACAAACCACTCTTAACAAAGCTTGCCAGAGATCATCGATGTCACCTCTCCTATTAGAGATTGCCACAAACACAGGTAATGTTGGCATATAAACTTTGTTCAAAGATCAAAACACTAATACTTATGTTGCAATAAAGGTCTCTTTTTATTGGCAGCTGAAGTTTTTTTTGTTTTTTATTGTCAGCCTTCTGCGCAAATGGTCCGTCTCTCATCATAAAATTCTCAAATCAGCCTGTGGGTAGAATAATTAAGTATCGCTGAACTAGACCATTCCTGACAGATGTTTGTCTAACTTTTCTTAAAATCCTCCAATGATGGAGATTCCACAACCTCCATAGGAGGTTTTTCCTAATGTCTAACCTAAATTTCCCCTGCTGCAATTTAGGCCCATTATTACTTCTCCTGTCCTCAGTGGATAAGGAGAACAACTTTATCACTTTCCTTTGTTATAACAACCTTTTACTTACTTGAAGACTATGTGCCTGCTCTGCCTTCTCGTCTACTGATTAAACAAAACCCAGTTTCTTTTCAAACTTTCCTCATAGGTCCTGTTTTCTACATCTTTTAATATTTTTTTGTTGCTCTCCACAACTTTCTCCAATTTGTCCATATCGTTACCAAACTGTGGTGCCCAGAACTGGACACAGTTCTCCAATTGAGGCCTTACCAATGCTGAGTAGAGTGGAAGAATTACTTCTCATGTCTTGCTTACATTCCTGTTAATACAACCCAGAATGATGTATGTTTGTTTTTTGCACCAATATTACATTGTTGACTCTTATTTAGTTTGTGATACATTATAAGCCCCAGATCCTTTGCTGCAGTACTACTTCCTAGACAGACATTGCCCATTTTGTATTTATGGCATTTCTTCTAATTAATTGTCCTAATTGAATTTCATCCTATTGAATTCAGACCATTTCTCCAGTTTGTCAAGATCATTTTGAATTTTAATCTTGTCCTCCAAAGCACTTGCAACCCCTCCCAGCTTGGTATGACCTGCAAACTTTATAGGTTTACTCTCTATGCCATTATCCAAATCGGTTATAAAGATATTGAATAGAACCAGACTAGGGACATATCCTTGCTGGACTCCACTTGATTTGCCCTTCCAGGTTGACTGTGAACCATTGAGAACTACTCTGAGTACAGCTTTCCGATGACTTATGCACCCACCTTATAGTAGGTTCATCTATATTTTCCTAGTATTGTTTGAGGTCACGTGAGACCGTATCAAAAGCCTTTCTAAAGTCAAGATCTGTCACATTTATTGCTTTCCCCACTATCCACAAGGCTTGTTAGCCTGTCAAAGAAGAGTATTAGATTAGTTTGACATGATTTGTTCTTGACAAATCCATGTTGACGGTTACTTTATTGCATTATTATCTTCTACATGCCAATACATTGGTGGCTTGATTATTTGCTCCATTATCTTTCCAGGTACCAAAGTTAAGATGCTAAGTCTATAATTTCCTGGGTTGTCCTTATTCCCCTTTTTATAGATAGGTACTATATTTGCCTTTTGCGGTCTTCTGGGATCTCTCCTCTGCGCCATGAGTTCTCAAAAATAATCGCTAATGGCTCAGAGATCTCTTCAACCAATTCCATAAGTATTCTAGGATGTAAATTTCATCAGGCCCTGCTGACTTGAAGACCTCTAATTTGTCAAATGCTGTCTCTACAGAGACACTGCCTTACCTTGACTACACTGACATAAACCCTACACTTCTCAATGAGGTGATTTTATTATGTCAGCATAGCAGGACAGTTACATCAGCAGGAGAAGCATTTCAGTGTGTACATGTTCACTGTTTTGTTGCCAAAAGCTGACTTCTGTTGACAAAACTGTGTAGTGTAGACAAGGTCTAAGTAATTCTTAACTTGTTTTCCTATTTTAGCCTCAGATCCTACCCTATTTACACTGATGTGCACTGTTAGTGGTGTGATTATTGCTAACCTTTTTGATTAAAAAAAAAATGTAACACTTCAGCCATTGCTGTGTTTTTTGTTGTTCTCTCCCACTTCATTGAGTAAAGGGGCATACCCTGTCCTTGGTTTTCTGTTTTGCTTCTAGTATTTTTGTAAAATGTTTTGTTACCCTTAATGCCCCTAGATAGTCTAATTTTGTTTTGTGCCTTAGCCTGTCTAATCTTGTCCTTACATGCTTGACCTAGTTTCCACTTTTCATAGGACTTTTTGAGTTTCAGGTTGAATATCTCCTGGTTAAGCCAGAGTGGTCTCTTACCATACTTCCTATGAAGAAGGTAGCTAGCGGCATAAAGAGTAATAAGAAAACATTTTATAAATACCACATTCTGCCTCCTTGTTCTTCTAGTGTATTAAACAACCTTTCAGCTGTTGAGGTAATATTAAAATTGACTAAAAGCCAAGGCCCAAAAACTTGTTTGCCAAAAGAACAGTTCACCCAAAAATTTGTAACAGGAAAAACATTGATTTGACCATACACAAGAACAAACTGTTTGGACTTTGAGTAAAATAAAATTTCCCTGACAAATTTGCGTTTGCAGAAGATAAGAAATGTTGGCATTAAAAAATCATAGTGTGCCCTCTAAAATCCCCCTTGTAATAGATTAAGGGGGAGGATAATATACACATACTGATCTAAACATTAACATTGGGGGATTGCTATTGATAAGATTTAAAGTTTTGTTAGCTATATTTTTAATAACTTGTAATTATGAATAGTAAGTATAGCTAAAGTAGCATACAGGCCAAAGCTTTGCCTGACATGAGTGTGTTTGTTTTTCTCAATATAATTTGCTGATTTGTTTACTTGTCTTGGCAGTAATATTACTTTAACCTGTTGTGTTGGAAAATGTAAGCAAGAGGTACAAACATGCAGTGATAAATACCCCACGCCCCCCTCACAAACTTAGAAACAGGATGACCCAGGGCAATGTGATCCAGAAACTACAAATTCAGCAGTAAAATTGTAGATATTGGGTAACTGAGGCTTGTGTACGCATAACATGTGGGTTAGGTAAAAATCAATAGGTAATATGTTGAATGGTGGTTGGAGGAAAATTGGGAATGTTAAAAGGTTTAAGAACTCAAGTGAAAATGAGACCAAAACTGGAGAAATGCTAGATCAGAAACTGAAGTATGGGACTGAAGGACCAGACCAGGAGATGAGAAGTGATGACCATCATGGAGGAAGGAAGGACTTCTTGGCATCCCAGGATACAATAACTTGGGTCCATTTACCTATTCAGTCTTGTCTGTTGTCACTTGTGTCTGGACATGAATTTATGCCAGACAAGTAACAATAATTCTATTCTGAAATTGTATTAAAGACAAAAACTTATTAAAACTAAATTGGATGGACTTGGGACTGGGTTTCCCACTCTACCCTCCCAACAGAGGGTGCTATTTATTAGCCTTCTCAATCTCTATCCTGGGTTTCAGATATGATACAGAATATCAAATTCGCCACCTGAGTATATGGGGAGAGCTCCATTATCTTCAAAGCAGGTGTGACCACTTACATAAGTGCTGTAATTGGCCCTGTCGATTGAATCAACTCAAAGTAAATGGTCTGAAGCCCAAGTTCTAAAGTTACATCTTCCTCTTTCCTTCTTTAATTCTAGCAATTGGTCTTTGGTATGAGAGAACAGTAGTGTTACATTTCAACTAAAATCTTTTGGGTGAAGAACATGCTGAAAGCTGAAGTGAATAACTATTGTACTGAAAGTTTTCTCCATATCTGTATGGCGTTAGCACTTACCCAAACTTTCCATAGTAGATAGCTGATCATTTTGTACAATTAAAACTTTTTTCCCATTTGATTTAATCAGAGACACTATTAGTTTTTTCTTTTGCTATAACAATCTTAATTTATCAGAGGGGTAGCCGTCTTAGTCTGAATCTGTAAAAAGCAACAGAGGGTCCTGTGGCACCTTTAAGACTAACAGAAGTATTGGGAGCATAAGCTTTCGTGGGTAAGAACCTCACTTCTTCAGATGCCACAGGACCCTCTGAATCCTAATTTAAATAGCAGTATTTATACTATGCTCTCAATAATAAAATACATGAGCTAAGGTTGTGATTATAAGTGGTTTTAAAAACTCTCATGCACATGTATTTCATACATATTCTGATTAGAACAATATTTAATTTGCATGTATTAAACATCCCTACTTTAATTTCAGTGTCTTTCTAAATGAATGAATTCTGAGAAGTGACCTCACTGCTTTAAGAACGCTTTATTTGTTCCATTCAAAATAATTGTAATTATGACTTTTCATTACCCGGTTTATTGATTTACAGCTGAACAATAAAAAAGGGGTTCCTTGACTCTAAGTATAACAAGATGAAATGGCATAAGATGAAAATTAAAATATTTAAACTGCTTACTAGTGTAACTTTTAGACATGAGTGAATAGATACAATGAGGAGTAATTACTATAAGCCAGATTCTTCCCTCAGCTAAACCAGTACTACGCTATTAACTCTGGAGTAACTGAAGGGGAAATGCATAAAATTAACTTATCAAAAGCCTAACAGTCAAAACTTTACAGAGAAAGTGCATTTTAATTTACCTGAAAACAAATCAGTCCTCACTACAATCCTGTGAGGTAGGAAAGCATTCAGAACTTTATTTTACAGAGGTGGAAACCGAGGCATAGACCAGTTGAGGCCACAAAGCACGTCCGGGGGCAAAGCAGGGGTAATAAGTTCCTGGTTCTCAATCCTGTGGTTTTAGCCCACTAGCGCATGTTGCCTTTCAGTTTATTATATAGAGAATAATAATGCAGTAATTTTTTTTAAAAAGATGCTCATCAAAGTTGATAGGCCCAAAATAGAATGCACAGCCCATCCCACTGCCAAACAACTTGTATTCGAAATACCCTGTTATTAACAAAACTCCATAAATACCAGTGCTCCAGAGAAAGGTCTGCATAGTCTTAAACTGCCTGTCAGTCCCTGTGTTTTCTTGGCTCATGAGTATGGAGCTGGCAGGAAGGGAGACTATGGAGGTGCAAATGTCACGTTTTGTTACTTAAATACATGTTGCAGCAAAACCCCAGCATCTTAAGTTTGTTTTGTTTGGGTCACGTGGCACAAAGGCCAAAAGTTTAAGGACTACATTCTTCCTCAGGCTGCATATATGTGGCTGTCATTTTAATAAGAACCACGTATGTTCATTTAGCCCCAACTGGACTGCAGCCTTAATTATGAAGCACATAGTGAAGAAATTATCAGTTGGGGAACATTCTGAAACAAACTCACTTAAGAAAAAGAAAAGAGGGTGAGGGGAAAGGAGAGAATATCATATTTCAGGTCTGACGGCCTTTGCCATCTCTCTAAATAAAGTTATACATACCATCTATATTTGGGGAGATCAAAGGAAAGGTCTGTAGCATTCAATGTGTTTTTTTGTAAAAAGAGAAATCTCATTCTTAAAACAAGATGTTCCTGAAAAAACAAAGATCAGCCACTTGGTTTGTACTGCTTTGAAAGTGCTGTTTTTCTTCCCTTCTGCAGGCTCAACCTTAACATATTCCGCCAGGTATTTGCTAATCTAGAACCCACAGTAGCAGTTCAAGCAGCTTCAAGATCTTATTTGTCTAGTGCCAGTTGAAAGATGACTGCCCTTTCAAATGTATTTTCGATAATGCACCTGATACCAAATCTCTTTGCTACAAAGCTCCTGTACATTAGCTCCCATCCACAGTGAATGCCATTGTAATTACCCTAGTTAACATCTCTTTATTGCAGTTCAAGTGCTTAGGCTCTCAAGATTGGTTTTGTAAATTAGGTGAAAGAACACAGAGGCCTGAGAAACAGCAAGACTACACCCGTTGGAGTAACTTTTATGTTAATAGTTGTATCGAGGGCAAAATCTCCTAAGAACACGTGCTCCAAAACATCATAGATCTTGTATCCCTCCTTGCAATCCAGGATATCCAGTAGTGCTAAATTGGTTGTGAAAGGTCTTGGCATTCCATCTGTGCCATTGTTCATAACCGCTATGGCAAACTGTCCGTTGAACAGGATTCTCTTCCATACTTCAAAATGACGCCACTGTCAAATAGAAGTATATTGTAGGAATTCATTTTCATTGTTTTTGCATCATCATTTCTGAAACTGGATACATGGAAGTCACACACATCCCTTTGTGCTTACAATACTATTCACAGAAACTGTCACCACTATATAATTACCTTAAAAGTAGCACTACTATTAGTTTGCACTTAAGCTGAGTGAAATCCCTGCGATAGATGTGATGGGGGTACAGATCTGATGTAGATGAACAAAATATGGGCCATCTCTCCTAGCTATTAATTCCCTCAGAGAATAGAAGTGAGAGGTGCTGCTTTAGGGATTCACTGGATTCCAGATGTTACTTATACTGCAACTAAAAGTATTTAAGGGTATGTCTACACTGCAATAGAACACCTGTGCCTGGCCCATGCCAGTTGACTCAGGCTCGCAGGGCTAGAAAATTGCAGGGTAGATGTTTGGGCTCGGGATCCCTCCTCCCTTGTGGGGTCTCAGAGCTCAGGCTCCAGCCTAAGCCCAAATGTCTACTGCAATTTTACAGCCCCGCAGCCTGAACGCTGCAAGCCTAAGTAAGCTGACAAGGGCCAGTGCTGGGGTTTTATTAGTGTAGACATACCCTTAGGTACTGTAGACAAGTGCCTGCCCTGAATGTCTTACAGTAAGTTGACCTCCTACAGCCAAATAAGACTGTCTTAAGAAAATATTATATCTTGCTGTGTTTGGCAGCATAAATCTGCTCGCATTTTTACATCACAACAATGGAAGGTATGCAGGGATCAAAATGCTGACTATTCCAGGTGTTTTAAAAATGTAAGCAAGCTGTTATCGATATTTTTTTATAATCTTATGAATTTGTTCTGTGATGGACACTTATGCTTATTAATAAAGAGCATCTTTATATTTTGGGGGGGAATAATCGATAACTTTCTCCCAGAATAGGTGAAGGGGGAATGTAGTAAAATGAGTAAATGATCTCTGATTCTGACAGCTAGCTTTGTGAAAGAACTGAATGGCACACACTGATCTTTATATGTTGTCCAGGTTGAACCAAATGTTCGCTCAATCAGTAGGTATTGGTGCTGGATGCGTGCATGCTCCAGTATTCATTTCTAGTGTTGCTGATTTTGTGCATCTACTATGTTTTGCAACAGCATCAGTGTTGGTTTTGTGCACATTTTTTGCAACTATCTTACATAATTATCCTACTTTCTCTATATTTAAAAAGTTTTATTGCCTTTGTAGAACTAGAAAATTGCTAAAAATAGGTAAAATAGATTACTTCAATTTGAGTGCTACAAGTAAGTTTTTTTTACCTGGGGAAAAAAAATTCCAGTGCCTAGAGCCTGTATCTATTCCAATGCTGTTAAGTGTTACAATTTTTTTCTTGACAGTGTGCCAACTGTATGAAGTTCCTTGGTTCTGCTTTCTGCCTGTGCAGCTACATGGTAGATACAATTCTATACTTAATCTGTAAGAATATGTTTATACTTTCACTTCATCCACTGTTGTCAATTATATGATTACCCACCCATCTTTCCAGCAGTTCCAAATAATTTTCCATAGTGAGTAAAACAATCAAAAGTTCTGCTTACTTCTAATCTCTTTCTACACATGGGTCCTATTTATCCAGTGTTTCATTCAAACTATCACATAAGACATTTTTCTTGATGTGATTCTAGGCATCTAAATTAATTTGCCATTCCAGGCAGTCAGGACCAAACGCTTCCCTATCGTACTCTACTGTTAAAGCCCTACATATTTCATCTAATGAGCAGCTGGAGTGTTGGGCACAATCAGGGCACAGATATCTGAGAGTAGCTTGCAGTTAGGAAAAGGTCAGCATAGTTCTTACACGGTGCCAGAGACTCCCAGTGGGAGGAGCTACCTATTGTCCCTTGGCAAGTGTCTCCCTCTAGTGCTACTGGGACTGTCCCCCTTTCACTGCCAGCCCCATCATTTTCTCCCACCCGTTGATGCGGATGGGTGTCATTTTGCAGCAGCTAAAGATTGTGTTATTCCATTCTACTGCATCCATGTAGCACCACTGTGTCAACTCTGTTGCTGTCAGTAGGATTGTTTACTTAATTGAGAACACCATGTGACACTGCATCCATTAAGATTATAGTAAGTTTCCAGATACCTTTTCATCCCTGAAGAGAGAACATTTGTGTGTTTAACTAAATCAACTCTTAAAATTGACAAGGCTAGACTGTACACGTCTTTTGCTTTGTGTAACTTTTAAGAGATTGAGACATCTCATTAATGTGGTAATCCTGAAACAATTGTAGTTTTATCATTATGGCAGGATGTATGGGTAGAGACCAACCTAGGCAGAGGTGAAGAGTATTTACCATAGCAGCATTTGCTGATGGTTATGCAATAAAATACTAGCTTTCCCATTTTATGTGTGGCTCTCAGGCTGGATATGACAAGAGTTCAGGCTCTCATACTGGATATGATGGTAAAATGAACTGACCCACTTTCCCCATCCTCCTTTTGAAATTCTTGGTACTCTCTCTAGAGCCTAAGAGCACTCTAAGCATGTATTGTGATCAATCCGCAGATCTAGAGGAAAGTCACACAAACAAGGACAAAAGTTACTCGTAAGCAGAGGCAGAGAAACTCAGTAAATCGCCACTTGAATTACACTGTTCTTGAATCCAAATTGATACTGGATGAAGTGATGTTCTCAGCCTCCAAGAAAGGAAAACATTATATGAAGCTGTATACATCAGCATAGAAACTGATAGAATAAAAAAACGCTAACAAAATTTAGACTGGATGTAAGCTGGTGCAACTCCTGTGGAAGTGTCTTGGCCAAATTCACTAGTGATGTAATTGGCAGTGTAAGTTACTTATGTGTAAACTGGTCATAAAATGGGTGTAAATTCCATTCATATGTATCCAATGAATGTGTAACCTATGTATGCAGAGAGGGAGGGGGAGGAGAGAGTGGCAGGAAAAGTAATTAATTATAGGAGGGTGTAGATTAACACATCTTTCCTCAACCTTTCCAGCAACATTAAATAAGTGATTAAAAACAAATCACTACAACTTACGTTTATTACCAAAGGACTGGAAAGGCTGTTTTAAAAATGAAAAATTCTGAAGCTTCCTTTCTTGGGGAAATACAAGATAAAGTTCATATTGTTAAGTGTGAGTTTCTGGCAGAGCTTGGTGATGGGGCACAGCAGAACCATCATTTAAAAATCAAACCAAACAAAAATATAGAGAGTAGACAACTAGCAAATTGGGTACCTGCATAATGCGCTGTCCCTGAATCCCCAGAGAATCTTGGTTTATATAAATCAACAGCTTGTTTTGCAAGATTTGCTTGGCATCCTCAGAGATTGTCCTTAAATCACTGGACATAAAGAGAGGGGCTGCCAGGATTGCCCACAATGCCATCTGCACTTTTGATTGCTCATAACTCAGGCCAAAGTTACCAATAATCAGCTGAAATAAATCAGATACTGTTAAATGAAACTGTCTGTATTGTAGTAGCGCCTAGGAGCCCTAATCACAAACCAAGATCCCAGTGTCCTGGCACATGACATGGGCTCTTAGGGGTACTGCAAATGTGACTCTCTTAAAAGAATGATAATATACACCAAAAGCCAACTACATTACAATTTAGCGCATTATCCTGCAAATCCTCTATGTGCAGAAATCTTACTGAAGTTAATAGTTTAAAGCTTGCAGAACTGGACTGTTACTTGAATTGTCTTTTATACAACATTTGTCCCAAAATTTGATTTCAGAATGAACCATATCTTCTCCTTCATCACAAAATCCTGTTTCCATAATACCTCTGTGCAGACTTGCAAAATTATCTTAAATTTACCAGCCCATCATTAAAATGTACTTGTCTCCCTTTGCACCCCCAGAGTGAGTGAGCAATTCAGATTTTGAAAGGCTACCTTAATTGCCTCCCTTTGACTGTAATATATTTGTTTAAATGTTTACCAATATTTTTTTGCTAGGTTATTTTGGGGAGCAGTTTTTGGTAGCTACCTCAAGTGTGTTCCCAGCCAGGGTCACACATGGTTCCACTTTGCCACCCTTCCTCTTAAACATGTTTGTGTCACAACTAGAGGAGATCATAAAGCATTCTGGATGTTCATGCCATTGGCATTCCGATTATAATTAAGGGTAGGATTCTGTCACAGAGATCAAGAATTCTGTTAACTTTCTGGGACCTCCGTGACTACTTCTGGGGCAGGGCTGTAGCAGCTGTCAGCCTCAAGGCTTCTGGAGCAGTGGCTGCTGGAACAGCTGACCGGCGGCCAGCCCCAAGGCAGCCGTAGCAGCAGCCATGGCCAACACCAGGCCCACCAGAACAGCTGGCTGGCAGCCAGTCCTTGGGCTTAACATTTTAGTTGGGTTTAATAAAGGAAGGCAAAAACTATGCCCTCAAGCAACACAGCTACTTATAGGGACAACTTGAAGTGGAAGCCTGATAAACCAGGAGGCTTCGCAGCACTGAACTGCAGGAAAACCCTCTCCTCTGGTAAACCATCATCAAATGCTGTGGTCTTTTTTGTTGCTATGATGGAATAGAGACTGGTAAAGCATTGCAGTAAGTAAATTACAAAGTATAAATCACTTTGGTGGTATAACAATCCAACTGTATGTTTTCATGGTCAAAAAGTAACTGCTATGAATTTGGGGCCCTTGCTGCACAATGTGAAGGTCTCCACTACATATTTGGGGCTAAATCCCCAGCAGCAACAAAGCAGAGTTCAGCACCGCTGAGAGGAGGCAGCAAAAGTACCTTTATCCTGGAGCTGGCTAGGGACTGAACTGTCCTTCAGTGCAAGTTAGACTAGCCTGAGACCTGCTCCAGCTTGTAACAGTCTCTTGGGATTGCTGAAGTGCAGCATGCTCCGGCCCTACTCCCTAGGCTGGGAAGGATGATACACAGCCAATGTAGCCAGCCCTAAATCATCTGAAGATTCTTCCATGCCAAGACAATCCTCTGCTGTCCATTTAAAGAAACTTTTAAGGTTTCTTTGCTACATTCCAGTGGCACAAAGAGGCCTTACCGTGGGCCAAGATTTAAGAAAAAAGTTGCAGTCTTTCTTTATTATGCATAGCCGGCTCTGGTGTTCCACACCTTGGTCAGACTGCAATGTGCTTTACTCAGGAATATCCTTGCAGGCCACTTGGATGCTTTACCTGTGCTGAATGTGCTGTGGAGTGGGTTACTGTGAGTAAATTACACCAGTGCTCCATTCACTACACTGGTTTTCATTCTGCTGACAGGTGAAATTTAAATTACTGGATTTTTAAATTTCTGAAGCGCTATCTAATTTTGAGACTTGCAACCTGAAAGAATGCTGCTTGTACCATCCAGTTGGATGAGAAACTGAAGAGCTCTTGTTGACACTCCCTGGGTTTGAACTCTTAAGAACAGGAGGCAAGACAGTCACCATGGAAGCTCCCCAGCTGTAACTTGCTCCCTCTGATGCCCAACTTTGCTGGGACTGAGAGCATCCTGCAAGGTTCATCTTCCTGAACAAATATCCGTTTGATCTCAAGACAAATCTAGAGAGGGATTTTCCACCCAGTAGCTGGGGTGGCTAACAAGGGGATGGCTATTACGTTAGATATTTATTTTTAATATAGGTAATGAACCCAAGGGTCGCACTGATGAGGCATTATAATTTTAGTATGAAAAGCTTTTTTTACCACCCTAATACTTGGCATTCATGTAGAACATCTTTCACTAGATGATCTCAAGGCATTTTACAAACATTAATTCCTAGATAAAAAAGTTAAGGTAGCAAATATGTATCTACTGATTTAAACCAAAAATATTAGAACATTAGTTATTTACAAAATGTTTAATAGGAAATTCTGAGTTAAGATTAAAAACCATTTTGGCTTGAGATCCATGTGTAATTTCTGACTGAATTTTTTTTCCTGAGATAGTTAAATGTGAACACTCTCTATATCAGATTTAAATGCAAAGACAGTGCAACCTTAACTACTGAGCTGCCACCTTATCTCTATACTTATCTCATGCTATAAATACCTCTAATGGTATTATACCATTTTGAAGATGGTTAAGTTGAGATAAAAAGAATGATGCAGTGAGTCAGTGATGGAGGCAGGAGTAGATCCCAAGAGTTCTGACTCTGTCCCTGCTCTAACTGCTGGACATGTTTTCTATGCACAAGTGCATAGTATCAGTCTTGTCCATTGGCTGTTCACAGCTGTCTTATAGAAAGTCTTGCTAAATTACCTTTTTATCAGGCTCTATTTACATTTCAACAGAAAACAAAATATTAAAAAGATAACATCACCATATCTGGATCATTCCATCTTCCTGGGCCAGCTGCAGGTTGCAGATTAGCCTGGTTATTTCCATACCACTCAATAATATTTAGAACACTCTCCCAGGAATCCTGGATGTCACCAAAATTTCTCCAGAGGTTACAAATGTCACCAAGTACGGTATAATTTATCTTAATAAAAACATAAGTAATATATTTATATGTATACTACATATGTGATCATCACATCCATGAAATAAATTATTTTATTTCTACAGCCACTGAATAAACTACATTTATTCTACACCTTTGACCTGTTTCTTGTGCCAGAACTGCTACTGCCATTATAAATCTCTGAGCAACTTCAACAACTCCCATTCTCGGCTGCCTCCTGTTCTCCCTCTTCCCTCCCTTCCTTCTCTCCCCTCTTATTCTGCTGCTTTCCTACCAACACTTATTGCTGTGGTGGGTCAACAATAGCAGAAGTCCACTCTCCCCATTATGACACAATCATCTGGTGCAAAATTAACTGGATCACTAGGCTTCAGAACTGGAACTACTAGGCTGTGAAATATCATGTTATGAGCTGTCAGACAAACAAAAGTAGATGGGGAAGGACAATGTATATAAATACCGGTTTGCTACAGTTTATACTATATTTAAGTGGTATTTTCCACTACCAAAGGTATTGATATAAAACATTTAAAAAAAACAAAGCAGCTGACTTGTTCTCCAGAAAAGCAAATAGGGTTTTCTAAATTTCTAAAGGAGTAAAGAAGTAAAATGTTCCCTAGCACAGAACATTAATCTGTGTTGTTCTCAAACAGATTTTTCCAAAGGAAGAACAACTGATTTTAAGACAGTGGTTTAGTTGCCATTTGTAAATTGAGAAGAGCAGACATCTTTGCCAGGTTATTTTATTTTCAAATGTCATACCCATAATTTGAATAGGAGAGATTGGTATCTACAACGTACAGCTTTCTCCTATAAGCATCTGAAAAGCAGAAGACTTTGGTATTTCATTAGTGCAGTGAGGTTGTTCATCTAACAAGGTGGTGCCACTATGCAGAAATGAATGGAATAGAATAGGACTAGCCTGGGTGATGTGCAGTTCATTCAAATATGTTCCAGCCATTTGTCAAGAGGTCCCAATTAGCTAAATACTGTCAGCTAAAGAGTAATACAATAAAATCAGACAGTGGAGATACCTTTGGGGGAAGCCCTCCTTCATAGGCTGGCCAGCTACATGAGTAAGCGATAGGTCTTCCTGTTTTATTCAGAGCAATGCTCATCTTTGGGTAGCCTAAACAAAATTGAGTATTGGGTATTAATGCAAGGCAATATTAACATATTACATAACAACAGTAGTAGTGTTCTAGTTTTTTTCACTTGCTATTGTTTTACAAAGATAAGAGTGGAGACTCTTCTTTGGTGAATTACATCTGGAACAGGAATTATATATGGAACATGGCTAATTAAAGGTTTCCTTTACAAAGTTACCATTTATGATCACGCTTGCCCCAAACTGACTGTTTCTGCAGATGTAAGAAAAACCATTTTTTGTATATTCCTGTTTTCATGTTATTCAGCAAGAGGCAGATTTTTTTCCAAAATAGATGTGGGATTGGAATAATCTTATAGTTCTGAACCAGTGTTTAAGAAAAGAGCTGAATGGCGTAGTAGCATTGTACTGAGTTGCCATTAAGGAAGTCTGGGTTTGGAAAAGAACCAAGGAGTCTCTTTCTTTAGACCAGCAGAAAACTGAACATCTTGAAGAGATTATGTTCCTGAAAACCCTTACACGTGTGAATACGTTTTTGGGAAAAGAGGTGCTGCAAGTACAGGATCTTGCCCCCTCAGTATCTTTCATTGCTAAGCACCTACTATGACAGTCTGGGAGCACAGTCCTCTTTACCCTATCTGAGACTCACCTATTTAAAACAAATCAAGAGTCACAATTTTACAAACAGTCTCCATTAGCACTCATTATATACATACTGAATGTAGGTTTCAGAACAGTTGGCTTTGTAACACCTATTTTCTTGTGCTTATAAAACTTTATAAAAATGTACTGTTGTAATAATTTGGTCTTCAAACTTACTCTAATTGTGAGCTCAATTGTAAGAAGTGAAAGTTCATAATGTCACAACAACAACATATACAGTAGAACCTCAGAGTTAGGAACACCAGAGTTATGAACTGACCAGTCAACCACACACCTCATTTGGAACTGGTAGTACACAATCAGGCAGCAGTGGAGACAACAACAAAATACAGTACAGTACTGTGTTAAAAGTAAACTACTAATCAAATAAAGGGAAAACAGCATTTTTCTTTTGCATAGTAAAGTCTCAAAACTGTATTAAGTCAATGTTCAGTTGTAGACTTTTGAAAGAACAACCGTAACATTTTGTTCAGAGTTACAAACATTTCAGAGTTACGAACAACCTCCATTCCTGAGGGGTTCGTAACTCTGAGGTTCTACTGTAACAAGAAATGGTGATGGGAAAAGGTGAAAAAGGGAGACAGACTGTGCTAGTTGAACAAAAACACTTACACTGATATAATCCAAGGACTGTGTTAAGAACATGCCTCGCAAACAAGAGGAGTGTAGAACTGGAAATCAATGGACCAAAACTGATGTCAGAAATTATGCCTGACTGCTGGATAAAATAAGGGGATGGGCTATTTCACCCTTCATTCCCTTTTTAAAAGGAAAGACTTTGGGGGGAAAAGTGCTGCAGGCTAACAACCACTGCTGACTGGGAGATGAGAGGACTGGAAGAAGCAAGCTTTACCATCAAGGCTGTCTCCTGGGACTCACTGTTACACCACTGGTCCTTCATTGTCCTAATCCTGATGGAGCTCATGGTGAGACAGGGCCAGAGAGAGAGGGACCCAAAGGACATCACCACCTACACTAACTAAATCCTGAATATCACCTGGGATGTGAGGCTTTGTCACCCTCGCCCATATCCCTTGTTTCTTCTCTTTCCTATCCTCCTTCTTTTGCCATCTGTCTAATAAAAGTCTGACTTAGCTGGCCAAGACCATATATTTGCAACACTGCTATAAGCCTGTGACCAAAGAAGCAGGTGAAAGCAATGCAGTAAACAGGATGATGCTGGTACAAGCTTGCCAGGTCACAAAGTGGCTAACTAGATATTTGCCATGCCTGTGTTTCTCTAGGAGTGAGACAGCAAGTGAGAGTCAACACCAGCGCCAGAAGCTGCATTTTCCGCCTTTCCTATTCTTTTCTCTCCTCATTTGTGTGAGTTTGTTTTGTTTTTTAGAAAATGGGATCTGACTTTAACAACAACAGCAACAGCTCCAGCCCATCTCAACAAACTTTTTCTTGTTTCCCTAAAAGGACAGTTTTAACAAAAAGAAAAACAAACTGTTTTTTTTCTTTTAGTAACTCTACAGCTAAAGGGAAAGGGAATAAGGGATATTGTTAAAATAAAATATTTATTTCATAGTTTGCATAACTGTGTTACTTCTTTTTTTATATCTTTAATAAAAGGTTAAAAAGATTTTATTGGTGTGTTTGTCATGGTACTAGGCAGGCTGAGGTCTCTCTATTCCAAACTATGTTAACTGTTAATGCTGGACAATGACAGAGTCATATTAAATACCCTGGACACTCTGGACCTCTTTATTCCCTCAAAAGTAATACAACGGGACCTTAAGAGACAAAAATATTCAATGCTTCATATTTGCTCCCAAACTTTTTTATTTATATTTTTGGAGCTCTAGCAAAATCCCTTCATTCATTCTGTGTTATCAGTGAGTGGAAAAAATATATTTTTCTGTTGTCTTAAAAAAACCAAAAGCCTTTGACAACGCTTTTTGAACAGGACTTCAGCACAAACGGTTGACTTTTACAACTTGGAAAGCAGGCCATTGTTCTCATCGAGGACTAGTATCTTTGCTTTGTTTGAGTAAGCTGAATTTGGCTGAACAAATTTATGACTATTTTAAAACTTACTAGGCCACAAGCACTAGAACACTATGCTAAGGCTACAGATCTGAACTTAAACATAGGGAGATGCACTGCACATCTTTTGAGGATGCTCAGGATCTGTTATGTGGAGTTTTTAAAATCTTTCACCGGAAGCATCATTTACTGGCTGCAATTTGAGGCAAAATACTAGATGTGATGGGCTGACATGACCAATATTCCTATTAAAATGCTATATTGAAAACGAGAAGGAGACTGAGAGGAGAGATGGGGAGGCAGTAGGAAGCAGACCCAGAATGAGAGGGGCACAATCCTGTTGACTTCAGCTGGAAGTTTGAGTGCTCAGGGACTGCAAAACAAGGGCCTTATTTTGAATCTTGTTTCTTGAGTAGCTACTTAAAATGAGCTAAAAGCTGCATTACGAGGGGATGGGCGGAAACTTCATTCAGATAAAACAAGATCATGAGACACCACAACTCAATACTGAGCTTAATGAATCTAAATTTAGATTCACCCAAAACTGATAAACATATAAATTTAAATTATTTGGAGATGAAATAACAGGGATGAAAAGCAAACCTACTACTTCACAGAACTTGAAGATTTCACAGGCTTTTTTAAAAATGGAATATCCAAGTTTAAGAAGCTTCATTTAACAACAAAACAAAACAAAACTCCTGAGCTAGTCTTTCCCTTGTTCAAAGATTAAACCTAAGAAACAAACCTATTGCTTTAACAGATGAGTTGGAATAGCAGCCATCAAGCTTCAGCATGTCAACTTCCCATTCTGCAAATGTTTTGGCATCTGTATCAATGGTGTCCAGTGTGGTCCCAGGGTAACCTTTGCAGGTGTAGTTACCCATGTCACTATAAATTCCAAATTTCAGCCCTTTTGAATGTATCTGGTAAAGCAAATGAAAGTGATTCTGATTAGTTTATGATTCCAGCGTATTTGTCTTCTAATACCCATTGATACTAAATCTCTCTTCTGTTTGTTAAACATCTTCATTACTTTTCTGAAGTTAGATTTCTCTTGGATGCTCTCTTGTGAGGTCTCTGCCTATTTTGGCAATGATGTTCTGAGAACCTTTGCATACCAGAGTCCTAAAAAGCTGATTGTTGTGCAGTAATGGCTGCTTTGGATTCATGATGAAAAATATAGTTAAAAGGTTAATTATCTGGAGTAATATGTTGCCTTTCATGCAAGGATCTCAAAACAGTTCACAAGGATTAGGATGTAGGTAAGCATTGTTATACACATTTGGTAGAAACAAACCAGAACGGTTAAGTGACTTACCCTATGTCGCACTGTAAGTGGCACAAGTAGGAACAGAAACCAGGAATTGTGGCTCCCAGTTCTCTATGCTAACCATTAGATCCCTGCCTCTCTGCAAAATATGGTTTTCATTCCAAATACACACTACGGCTCCATCCTGCAAACACACACATGCTTATCAGTGACTTCAGTGGAACTACCCAAATGTCTAAACTGGTAAGCACACGTGAAACTCTGCAGGATTGGGGCCTTGCTGGGTTCCACTGTACACAACCACATTGTGTAACTGACCCACTGCACAGAATAATGCATCTTTGCTCATTTGTAAATATATCTACCTTCCTTTCAATTCTAACCCAGAGCATGTTAATAGATTCCTAAGGAATAACATTGATTAACCCTAAGTGTCCACTGATCATCATCTATATGTGCAGGCACAATGAAAATCCAATATGTATTTCCCTTAGAGATATGCGCAGAATCATTCACATGTATTACAATTAAGCTGTTCCCTGTAATTTTTCCAGCTAAGTAGCTTGACATTTATTAGTTGTCATTTAAGTGAATTTTGCAGTAAGTTATACGTAACCTTTTCTAAAAACAGTTTCTTTAAATAACTACGTTCAAAAGAAAATTGCATTTTTAGCACCTACATCTGAGATACCACAGTGAGAAACTTACATAATCAGCAAGGGCTTTAATTCCACTTGGAAACCTATCTGGGTCTGGCTGAAGCCTGCCCTGGGAATCCCTTTCCTTTGCAGACCAGCAGTCATCAAGGTTCACATATTCATAACCCAGCTCCTTCCATCCATCTTCTGCCATCTTGTCTGCCATACTTTTGATCAAATACTCACTGGTAAAAAACAGAAGATTGCATTAACAAAATTGTTGAAATGTTACATTTTGCTTATTTGTGTGTGTTTGCAGGGACCTCAAAGGGTCAGGACCTCACCTTTACATCTCCTCAGAAAAATGGCAATTCCAACCGAACAATGCCACTTCATACCTTGCTGGCTAGCCACTGATTCAGAACAGAGTTACAGGGAAAATGCTCAATTCTGGTTCACCTGCACTACTTCTTCCCGCTCCTGAACTTTTCTTTAAAGGTATCCCTTCCAGATATTTAGTAACCTGTCCCTCCTTGGGGGAGGGATAGCTCAGTGGTTTGAGCATTGGCCTCCTAAACCCAGGGTTATGAGTTCAATCCTTAAGGGGGCCATTTAGGGATCTCGGGCAAAAATCAGTCTGGGGATTGGTCCTGCTTTGAGCAGCGGGTTGGACTAGATGATCTCCTGAGATCCCTTCCAACCTTGATATTCTATTCTTAGTCTATAACAGTGATCACCAACCTGTTGATTCTAGAAACTCTCCCAGTTGATCCCAATCTCTGGCAGTGTAGCAGGGCTGCTGCTAAGGCAGGCTCTCTGCCGGCCCCGGCCCCATGTCGCTCCTGGAAGTGGCAAGGGTAGCCCTGTGGCCCCATGTGGGGACGGGGTCTCCACGCGCTGCTCCTGCCTGGAAGCACCACCCCTGCTGGAAATGGCCAATGGGAGCTGCGGGGGCAGTGCCTACAGAGAGCAGCAGTATGTGGAGCTATGTGCCCCCCACCCCCAAGGGCCACAGGGGGGCATTGGCCCCTTCCGGGAGCGGTGTGGGGCCGGGGTAGGCAGGGAGCTTGCCTTAGCCTCGCTGCACCGCCACCCGGGATCCGCCCGAGGTAAGTGTCGCCTGGCAGAAGGCTGCACCCCAGCCCTGAGCCCCCTCCCAGAGCCAGCACCACATATCCCCTCCTGCACCCCAACATTCTGCCCCAGCCCAAAGTCCCCTCCTGCATCCAAACTCCCTCCCAGTGCTTGCACCCCTCACCCCCTCCCACACTGCGAACCCCTTAGCCCCATCCCAGAGCCCGCACCCCATCCCAACCCCCTGCCCCAGACTGGTGAAAGTGAGTGAGTGGGACAGCGAGTGACGGGGGTGGAGGGATGGAGTGAGCAGGGCTTCGGGGAAGGGACGGGATAGATCCTGGGTTGCCCTTAAATTCAAAAAGTGATCTTGGATGTAAAAAGGTTATAGACCACTGGTCTATAAGATCTGAAGAGGTCAGTCTAACATGGTATGTTAAGGGGATAGAATAGGAATTGATCTTAGACTAGTGTAGTCTACACAATGTGTAGTTCAGAGTATTTGTATTGCTTTCAATGTTCTGTAAAAGTGTGACTTTTAGATGGATGCCTATCAATAGATGGGATTCTAAGAATAATTTTTAACATCTCAATAGCTGAAACATCTTTCGAAAGGATTATTCCCAGGATTATCTGGGGTGTTCAAAGAAACATTTTGGAAATCAAAAGTTGTATTTAATTTATATTACATGGTATAGTAATCTCATAGTACCCTGCCTTATAATAGTTGGATTTAGAAACCTTCCCATTTTAAAGATCAACCATTGTTTTAGTTACTTAACAGGTAGAAAAAATGGGACTTGGCCAAAACATTTCCATCTTCAGCTAGGTTCTCTGTCAGGGTTATAGAAGTGACCAAAATATTTGTCTCCTTGGCTACTGCTGTGCAAGCATTACCAAGTTGATCATAAAACATTTCCTGTTCTGTGAATTATAGGAAAGTACTATGATCTTAACAATGTTAAAACACTTAAGTATTTGACACACTTAGCCTTTTTAGTTTCAAGTCTAAAGTTCAGCTTGCTTTGCTTGTATTTATTAATACAAAACAATGAGGAATAGTCTCTCCCTCAGTTAATCTGAAGCAGGCTCTTAACAATAACATTTCTGAGATATAACAGTAGAGGGAGTTCTCTCAATATTTCCTAGCTGATTCTGTTCTGATTCTAGTTGTATACACGAACATTATTTCCTTCCTGTTGTAGAAACAGCATTTCCAGCTTCCTTTTTTAGACAAATTTAGGCCACCTCCCAAAATGGCAGCAGTGAAACACTATGGTTTTGTCTCAATACACCTCTACCTCGATATAACGCTGTCCTCGGGAGCCAAAAAAATCTTACCGCGTTATGACGAACTTGCTTTGATCCACCAGAATGTGCAGCCCTGCTCCTTCGGAGCACTGCTTTACCGCGTTATATCCGAATTCGTGTTATATCGGGTTGCGTTATATTGGGATAGATGTGTACCTTTCAAAGTAGGAAACACAATTATCTAGCAAAAAAAATGAGGAATCCTTGTGGCACCTTAGAGACTAACAAATTTATTTGGGCATAAGCTTTTGTGGGCTAAAACCCACTTCATCAGATTTATGAAGTAAAAAATACAGGAGCAGGTATAAATACATGAAAGGATGGGGGTGCTTTTCCAAGTTTTAGGTCAGTCTAACGAGATAACACCAACCCAGGAACCAAACCCTGTTACAAACCCTGGTGCCAACTCTGTCCACATATCTATTCAAGGGACACCATCATAGGACCTAACCACATCAGCCACACCATCCGGGGCTCATTCACCTGCAAATCTACCAATGTGATATATGCCATCACGTGCCAGCAATGCCCCTCTGCCATGTACATTGGCCAAACTGGACAGTCTCTACGCAAAAGAATAAATGGACACAAATCTGACATCAGGAATCATAACATTCAAAAACCAGTAGGAGAACACTTCAGTCTCTCTGGTCACTCAATAACAGACCTCAAAGTGGCAATTCTTCAACAAAAAAACTTCAAAAACAGACTCCAACGTGAAGCTGCAGAACTGGAATTAATTTGAAAACTAGATACCATCAGATTAGGCCTGAATAAAGACTGGGAGTGGTTGGCTCATTACAAACCTAAACTTAATTTCCCCAATACTAATCTCGCCCTACTGATACTCACACCTTCTTGTCAACTTTCTATAATGGGCCACTCTCTTACCACTTCAAAAGTTATTTTTCCTCCCTTGGTATCCAGCTGTTAATTGATTTATCTTGTTAGACTGACCTAACACTTGGTAAAGCACCCCCATCCTTTCATGTATTTATACCTGCTCCTGTAGTTTTTACTTCATACATCTGATGAAGTGAGGTCTAACCCACGAAAGCTTATGCCCAAATAAATTTGTTAGTCTCTAGGTGCCACAAGGACTCCTTGTGTTTTTTGCGGATACAGACTAACACGGCTACCACTGAAACCTGTCACAATGATCTAGGAAGTCCATGAAGGCTTCCACAAATGAGATTTTAAGATTAAAGAATAAAAATTGGTATATACAATAGGGACAATAATATAAACATCTCTTCATAAGAGAATGTGGAAGGGGGAAAAACTAAATCCTACAAAAATTCTTTGAACAAAAGACAGATGAAAAAAGGGGAAGAAAAAAAATATAAAAACCTTCAGTAAATGGTGCAGGACTAGAATTATTGTACTTGAGGCCACCTTACAACAGCTATTCAACCATCCTTCTCCTTTGAGGAGTAAAGTATTACATTTCTTTTGTAAATAACACATTAAAATAAGTGAATTGAGAATTTTTTATTCAAAACCTTCTTTTAATCTAGTGTAACTGACTGAACCTGGATTTATTCTTATCCTAAAATCTTACCTAAATCCACGTTGGCATTTATATTACCCCTATCACTATGGCATCTAGCCACCAACGTCCTATTATAGCTAGCACAAAGTTTGAGAAGTTTCCTAACTGTGATATTTAGAAGTCTTTCACAGCCATTCTTGATCAATTATTTCACCTGATGCAGTTTCCAGGATCAGTTTTGCAATCGGTATTGCATCTAAAACGTTCCCAAGGCAGCCATCCCATTGGTGGAGTCCTCAGTAAACCATTATCTAAGGATGAACAGCAGGCAGCCAATCCCAACAGGATGCTCAGAGGAGGCAGCAACATGATTAACAGAACAACTATAAATCAGAAGAATGGATCCAATTAATATCTTCACTTTTAGCGCACATCTGTTGTTCAAAAACAGTCCTACAATTTGACTTGTTCTTAATTGCTAGTTATCTATGTCTTAGGTATTTCTGGGGCTTCTAGCAACCAGGTATCTGAAGGACACCAAGGCATAGAAAATACAAAGATTTCAAAGGCTGATCATGATTAAACATGGACAAATCTAGATATACAGGGGGACATTTCCAAACCTTCGAACAATGATTTATTTGTCTCTTCAATTATCAATAGAAAATTTGCAGCTAAAACCCATTAATCACATTGAGAATACATCATGATAAATATAATTGCACACTTCAAGGATCAAACACTTCTTCCAAATATTAATACACTAAACCCTTCAATATTATTTTTGAGTAAACACTATATTGCCATTTGTTTTCCATTAAAATGCATATAAAGCTTGCATGGATAGATTTTTTTCTACAAGCTTCTTAAAAAATGTATATCAGTATACAACATACAGTTTTAATTTTGGCTGGTGGATCTCTTTTTCACCTTACCATTCAGAGACTGACCTGGGGCAATGACCTTACCTTGGGTTGAAGATGCAAAATATGCAACTCCTTTGGGATAAATTATTTTCAGTAACAAATTTGTTTTAATGAAAGTGGCATCAGGCTTAAGAAAGGGATTGGTTAAAATATCTCACACTTCTCACTTGCTCCCAGGTCTTCACTGCTTTTGCTTTCTCCAGTTTAGATGTTGGTAATGAAATCCTACTCCCAGGGTAGGATTGCCATCATCAATGATGCTGGAGCACAAATGGAATCACTGCAAAGACAGAGAGATAGTCACAGACTGGGACTCTGTATGTTACAGAACGTTTGACTTCCTGGGAGGAAACGGTTGATAAAAAGAAAAAAAAATATTTTTCTAATAACTGCAAGGGTAATTGGTGTCAAGTATCATATAACACTTATCAAATAACACTGAACAGCGCACTGATACACAGATACCCTCCCACCAACAACACAGGAAGAAGAACTCCACATGGACTCCTCCTGAGGGTCGAAATGACAGTCTGGACCTATACATAGAATGCTTCCGCCGACGTGCACAGGCAGAAATTGTGGAAAAACAACATCGCTTGCCTCATAACCTAAGTCGTGCAGAACGCAATGCCATCCACAGCCTCAGAAACCACCCTGACATTATCATAAAAGAGGCTGATAAAGGAGGTGCTGTTGTCATCATGAACAGGTCTGACTACCAGGAGGAGGCTGCCAGACAACTCTCCAATACCAAATTCTACAGGCCGCTTTCCTCAGATCCCACTGAGGAATACACTAAGAAACTGCACCATCTACTCAGGACACTCCCTACACTAACACAGGAACAAATCAACATACCCTTAGAGCCCCGACTGGGGTTATTCTATCTACTACCTAAGATCCACAAACCTGGAAATCCTGGACGCCCCATCATCTCGGGCATTGGCACTCTCACTGAAGGACTGTTTGGATATGTGGATTCCCTACTCAGACCCTACGCCACCAGCACTCCCAGCTATCTTCGTGACACCACAGATTTCCTGAGAAAACTACAATGCATTGGTGACCTCCCAGAAAACACCATCCTAGCCACCATGGATGTAGAGGTTCTCTACACAAACATCCCACATACAGATGGAATACAAGCTGTCAGGAACAGTATCCCTGATGATGACACAGCACAACTTATTGCTGAGCTCTGTGACTTTATCCTCACGCACAATTATTTCAAATTTGGTGACAATATATACCTCCAGACCAGTGGCACTGCTATGGGCACCCGCATGGCCCCACAATATGCCAACATTTTTATGGCTGACCTGGAACAACGCTTCCTCAGCTCTCGTCCACTCATGCCCCTTCTCTACCTACGCTATATTGATGACATCTTCATCATCTGGACCCATGGGAAGGAGGCCCTGGAAGAATTCCACCATGCTTTCAACAGCTTCCACCCCACCATCAACCTCAGCCTGGACCAATCTACACAGGAGGTCCACTTCCTGGACACCACCGTACAAATAAGCGATGGCCACATTAACACCACCCTATACCGAAAACCCACCGACCGCTACGCCTACCTTCATGCCTCCAGCTTCCACCCCGGTCACACCACACGATCCATCGTCTACAGCCAAGCACTGAGGTACAATCGCATCTGCTCCAACCCCTCAGACAGAGACCAACACCTACAAGATCTTCACCAAGCATTCTCAAAACTACGATACCCACACAAGGAAATAAAGAAACAAATCAACAGAGCCAGACGTGTACCCACAAGACTCCTGCTACAAGACAGGCCCAGAAGAGAAACCAACAGAACTCCACTGGCCATCACCTACAGTCCTCAGCTTAAACCTCTCCAACGCATCATCAGTGATCTACAACCCATCCTGGACAATGATCCCTCACTTTCACAGACCTTGGGAGGCAGGCCAGTCCTCGCCCACAGACAACCTGCCAACCTTAAGCATATTCTCACCAGCAACCACGCATCGCACCATAACAACTCTAACTCAGGAACCAACCCATGCAACAAACCTCGATGCCAACTCTGCCCACATATCTACACCAGCAACACCATCACTGGACCTAACCAGATCAGCTACAACATCACCGGCTCATTCACCTGCACGTCCACCAATGTTATATATGCCATCATATGCCAGCAATGCCCCTCTGCTATGTACATTGGCCAAACTGGACAGTCACTACGCAAGAGGATAAATGGACACAAGTCAGATATCAGGAATGGCAATATACAAAAACCTGTAAGAGAACACTTCAACCTCCCTGGCCACACAATAGCAGATGTTAAGGTAGCCATCTTACAGCAAAAAAACTTCAGGACCAGACTCCAAAGAGAAACTGCTGAGCTTCAGTTCATCTGCAAATTTGACACCATCAGATCAGGATTAAACAAAGACTGTGGGCTGGTCCCCACTTAGTCCGGACTTCGGACTAAGGTACGCAAATTCAGCTCGAAGTACCTTAGTCCGGACTTACCGGGGTCCAGACGCGGCCGGAAGTCTCCCCCCGTCGACGCCGCGTACTCCTCTCGGAGAGCTGGAGTACCGGCGCCGATTGTGGGCACTTCCGGGATCGATCCGGGATCGATTTATCGCGTCTTAACCAGACGCGATAAACCGATCCCAGAACATCGATTGCGTGCCTCCGGACCAGCCGGTAAGTGAAGACTAGGCCTGTGAATGGCTATCCAACTACAGAAACAGTTTCTCCTCCCTTGGTGTTCACACCTCAACTGCTAGCAGAGCACCTCACCCTCCCTGATTGAACTAACCTCGTTATCTCCACACTGATATATACCTGCCTCTGGAGATTTCCATTACTTGCATCTGAAGAAGTGAGGTTCTGACCCACGAAAGCTTATGCTCCCAGTACTTCTGTTAGTCTCAAAGGTGCCACAGGACCCTCTGTTGCTTTTTGCAAGGGTAATTGACATCCTTCTACATCTCTGTGTGTGTTTCTTTTACTCTCTGCCTGGTACTTTCAAAACTACATTACAGCCTTAATTGGATGAACACTTAAAAACAGATTTTCTTCTCTATTGGGTTATTAAAGGTCCCTACATAACAACACACGTTTCTCCCAATATTCTTGCCCAAATTTTTCCTTAACCTCTTCTGTTGTGAAGTGTGCTAAATTGATTGATTGAAAGACACAGCGAACCTCAGAGTTACGTGCACCAGAGTTATGAACTAACTGGTCAACCACACACCTCATTTGGAACTGGAAGTACACAATCAGGCAGAAGCAGAGACAAATATATATAAATAAATAAAGCAAATGTGGTACAGTACTGTGTTAAACATGAACTACTAAAAATAAAGGGAAAGTTTTTTTTTTTTTTTTTAAAGATTTGACAAGGTAAATAAACTGTTTCTGTGCTTGTTTCATTTAAATTAAGATGGTTAAAAGCAGCATTTTTCTTCTGCATATTAAAGTTTCAAACTGTTCAGTTGTAAACTTGCGAAAGAACAACCATAATGTTTTGTTCAGAGTTATGAACATTTCAGAGTTACAAACAACCTCAATTCCTGAGGTATTCGTAACTCTGAGGTTCTACTGCAGGTGCATTTCATATACGTATACACATATAAAACATATATCTTTATCAGCTATACATAGTAAAATGTTATTAATGAGTTACATTGAAGAGCAAGAACTTGTAATAGAAGCGGGCAGATTACAACTATGTATAACATGCAACAATGCAAACTGAAACTTCCTCATTTTGTTTAAAATAAAATTCCTTGCAACAACATTTTTTTTCTTAACTATGAAAGTTGTTACGGTTGCCACATGAACTATAATTACACAAGAAGCAATTTAGAGGCATCAAAAGTGAGAGAGAAAACATAATTATCCAAACATTATAGAAGAGTTAATGATCAAGTATCTCACCTATATCGAAAGCAGGCAAGCTGTCCGATCTGTTCCTGGGGAGATCTTCTTCATTAGAAAAAGAAGACACATGTTATCCCCCTTGTTTTAAATGGAGATTTAAAAAAATGTATTCACAGATCTGTCTTCTATAATTTATTCTTTTGATTTCACTGGATCACTTATCTCAGATTATTGTACTAAGTTACATTTAGTGTAAGATCTCCCCCTCTCTCTGAAGCTACAATAGAACATTCCAAGAGCTTTCCATCTGACATATTTGCTCTCCTAGGAGGAAGCAGAAAAGGAGGAAAAATTCCTTCATCAATCTTGGGGGATTCTACAGTGCCCATCACGATAGTATCTAAGTGCTTCAGCAGTCAAAGATCCAACTGTGCCAGCATCAATGGCTATTGTGCTAGCATGTGTGTTGGCCCAACTGTAACTCTGAAACTGAAACTATTACTAAACACAATCGTCTAATTCCAGCCCTCATAGTTGCATTAATTGTCTCTTTTATAGCTGCAATTGTCATGGCCTAATGGTACCACAGAGAATGAGGGTCTAAGGGCTGAATGCTGACCCACTTCTGGATCCACTAAACACAGGATAACTGTTACCTTCATACGCACCAGGGGGCCTCAAGAAGAGAACTTGGTCTATTCAGTATCTTGTTTTCATACTCAGGATCATTCAGTAAGAGTCAGGAATCTGACCAAGTTTCACATTACTGATATTTCTGCCCATTGTTTCTCTCTCTTGCCCACCCTCTTTTCTGTTTCTCTCCCTCTTCCCTCTCTTTGTGTCTTTTCCTGTCTGCATTTCCCTCTCAAAAAGCTCCCATTTTCCATTCCTTCCTGTAGATTTTATTTCCTTCCCTCTTGCATGTGCTAAAATAATCAGTAATGAAATAATTCTTACATTTAAACTGTTATAAGTAGTTTTAAGCATCAACACCCAATTAGATTAATTGGGGGTAGGCAGATCACTCCTTTAAGTCATTGTTTTGAGCTGTCTGCAGATTCAAAGACAGTTTTGTAATGGTTTATGATTATATCCTGTCTACACTATGAAATTTTTATTTGCATATCTATATTGATGAAGTTATGCCAGTGCAAGTCTCTAATGTAGACACACTGCACTGGGATCGGGGCAATTTACTGGTGTCAGCCCCAGCTTGTGCTGGTGCAGCATGCCTAAATTAGGGACTTGTAGTGGTATAACTATACTGATGTGAATTTCCTTAATGTAGATGTTACACTGACAAAACCCCAGCCATCAGGATTGAACTTGGGACCTCTGGAACTAAATACATGAGCCTCTACTGCATGAGCTAAAAGCCAGACTCATTAATCTGTTTTTCTAAGTGGTCTCAGTGCTACCAGATAGGACAGCACACCACACCCAGGAGGTGCGTGGGTTACATAGACAGGACCTCAGTTCGTATGCACAAGGCATATCTTATTATTTGGGATGAGTTTCAGTTGATATGTTTTATTTGCATTTTGATTTTCATAACAAAATCAGAAATGGGAAGAAAAACAGTAGCCACTGGAGTTTGTACATAGTGATGTGCCATCACAGGAGTATAACCTTTTATAACCCTGACCTATGGTATATGACTGGGGCTATGAAATAAAAAAGAAAAATAGCCTTGCCACAGCACAATGGGTGTCACTCTCTTATTACTCCCAAGACCAAAGCCAGTAGTATCAAAGAAGCATTGGCCTGAGTGCTCGCTGTACTCCACTTATATTTAATTGAATATATCATCACTGCTCAGAGTGTGTGGGAGTGAGGTCAAGGATTAAACATGGACAAATCTACATATACAGGGGGACATTTCCAAACCTCCGAACAATTATTTGTCTCTTCAGTTATCAATAGGAAATTTGCAGCTAAAACCCATTAATCACATTGAGAATACATCATGATAAATATAATTGCACACTTCAAGGATCAAACACTTCTTCCAAATATTAATACATTAAATCCTTCAATATTACTTTTGAGTAAACACTATATTGACATTTCTTTTCCATTTGCCCTTCCTTAACATTTGAGGTCAATGAAGGGGAAATGGCATAGTTAAAGGGCAAAAAGCACCTCTATTTTTAGTAGTGGACTGCTATAAGGGAGGGGTAGGACTTTCTAGCAGAATCCTGTATGAAAATAAAATGCATGCTCATTTTAAGCTCCAAAAACCTAGGAGGGAAAAAATTAAGATAGACTGACTCAAAAATAGACTAAAACTGAAATTTATTACTTCCCATACCAGCTCAGACTAGTTATCCATCCAGTCAAGCATCCCACTTCCAGCAGTTATTAAAGCAATGCTTCAGGGGATGCGAAACTCCCTTGCAGAACAAACAGTCAGTTGTACAATGCCATGGAATCCTTTCTGAGTGCTGCAAGCAATCACTCTATGCCACAAAAGGTGATGTTAGTTGGTCTGATTGCACCAGGAGCATGTGTGTGTGCATAGCTCTTACTGCATTGTAGGTAACAAGTGGGAATCATGCAGGATACTGCTTTCCAAACCCGTGAGTGTGTGGGCTACTCGCTTTGTTTGCAGGATGGAGAGTTATACCTTCCCTTATTTTTAACCTATTCACATACACCAGTGGGTTACCATGCAGGACCATATGTGAAATGAAGACATTGTAGTGAAGGCTGCACATTTCAAGCCCAGCATTGTCACTAGTTGGGAGACATCATAGGCACAGTTTGACGTTTGTGCCTGCAGTTGTACCTGTGGTGGTAGACTGGCTGGGCTTGTGGGACAGCGCAGTGCCCCCCACCCCATCAGGCGTGATGCTGTGGGGCGAGACCACCCCAAGACGCGACAAAGGCCCTCTGGCTGATGTCATAAGGATGCATGCCGCATGCTGACCACGCCAACGTGTCATGGGGGCAGGCCCACATTCTGATGGTACCATGGCAGCCAGGTTTATGCCACACCATAAGGCAACCTCCTCCCACCACTGAGCTGCACCCACGTTGGCAGGACACCGTGGCGTAGAAGACCACCCGAGTCTCTTCAGCCCCCACCCACGGTCACGTGGTGCAATGGCGTGTGGGAGGCAGCGCGAGAACCCACGACGGGGAAAGAACCCCCCACATCCCGCGCACGCGCAGTGCTGTCACTGCCTAGCGAGCCGGCCGCCACCCCCCACATTGCAACGACAGTTGGCGGGGTTGGCGACGAGACAGGGCTCGGAGGCCGAAAACAGTGCCTATAAGGAGGGTGGCCCAAGCGATGCGAGCCAGTACTAATTACCGTGTGGTATCGACAGTCTGGCACCCCGTGCTTCCGCCGGGAGCCTGAGGGGATGGTGTGATGGTGAACCTAAGCCAATCGGAGACTCAGAGACTGCCGGCCTCCGCCTATCAGGAGTGGCGTGTCTCCGGGGTGGCAGTTGAGGAGCCAATTAGAGGTGGAGATGTTGCCCGCTCCTGTCAAACATTCGCACCCGGTAGGGAGCGATATAGAGATGCATAGTTTGAGTAACCAGCCAATCGAAGGAATGGAGAGGCAAGAGGGTTCATATAGAGCCAATCGGAAGCAAAGAATCTGTTCGCTTCAGCCAATCAGAGGAGCCGGCCCTGTCTTAGGAATTGTGGAGCCGATGGGAAAAGCAGAAATGTGCCCACACGCGCCAATCGGGCGGGGCTGCTGTGCTTGAGCGGCTGATTGTGGCGCTGGCCTCCCAGCGGCAGAGGGCGCAAATACAAGGTGGCCGGTTTTCATCAGCGCAGCTGCTGAGGCAGGAGTGGAGACGGCGCTGTTGTTGTCGTGCTGAGAGCTCGCCGCCGCCGGACCTAGCGAGCAGGTAGGCGGGGGGCTCAGCGAACGGGGAAGCTGGCGGCTAGGTCCCCCACCCGCGTGGGGCAGGCTGTCCGTTGCTCCTCACCGCCCCCGGCGGAGGTGGGGGTGCTCTCGGCCCACTTCCCCCGCCACTCCCTCGTTAGGGAGGCTGCTGTTGCCCCTTCGCCGCAGTGTCGAGGTTTGGTTTATTCCCCCCCGGCAGCCGGGTTACCCTGGTGCCTCCCTCCTCCTCAGCTCGTGTTAATCTTGTGCTTGGCTTGGTGAAGACCCTCGCGGGTGGTTCTACGGGGGGCTCCTGATAGCCCCCTCGCTCGGGGACGGGCGGGGAGGTGTGAACACGCGACAGGCAATGCTAAGTGCCCGTTGCGAAGTACGGGCCGGGACTCTTTGGGTGTGATCCCTCTGTGGTGTGAACGGAGCGTGTGTGGAACCGCTTCCAACCGCTGACAATGCCTGCTGGGGCTGGAGGGCCCCGGTGAGAGTGGGGAGTGGGGAGGGAGGTGCTGGGGGACAGGCCGCCGCAGCCTGTCAACTCTTTCAGCCTAATTGTGACTTGACAGAACTTCAAAAGCCCCTGTCCACTCAGTCTGGCCAGTTTTAAACAACGATTTTCAGTAAGGGCAGGTGTTTCAGCCGCTCCCGAGTATGTCAGCTATTTTTTGTGGTTTTACAACTGCATTTTTCTATGGCTTTTAAAATGGCAGTTTTCTGCCCCTGTTGCTGTGTGATGAGACTGAGAAGAAAAAATAATTGGCAAAGGAGGGAAGGTGACTATAAGAAACTCATTATTCAGAGACTGATTGTACACAAAGTGGTGTCAAATACACCAAGTAGTATTAAAACAGTATTTTAAGTGATTTTCAGGTTCACCCTAAAGAGTAGTAATGAACAGTCACTAGTGTTACACAGTCACAGTTTGTGGTGTGAGTTACCTTTTCCTTTTGTATATGATATTTATTTCCTGTATGTTAAGAATGAATTTGTTTGTTTATAATTGGTATGAATTAATTTCTACAAAGTTTAAGAAAAACACCTTAATATATGCAAAGTGCTATCACATTCACAAATTGAGCAATCAGGAAAAATATAGAGAAATACTTAATCCTTCAGTTATAGCAAATATTATTTGGAAAGTAGTAGGCAAAAACAAAACAAAACAGAAGTGATTTTAAAGTTGATGGTGTCTCTGTAAAGTCACATTGTCAGTTGTAGGCATCAGATTTAATTAACTGTGGTTATCTTGGTGAAACTTCTGTCAATATAGTTTTCTTTATTAATACTTTTTCTATCTAAACAAATATTTTAAGCATCTTTCTTTATTAAAAACAAACCTCAAGCACTACCCCTCTAAAACAGCCTGAACTTCATGGGAGTGAGAAGTAACTTTGCAGTGCTGATATCTTCTGTTCTAAGTTTTCAAGGGGGGGTTAAAATGACAGGGGAAGTGTGACAGCATAAAGGAAAACAAAACATGATTAGTGTCTTGCCTTGTCATAAGTGGGAAGAATCTAAACATGCTGTAACAAAACACTGCTGATAAATAACTTTTAACATCAGTGTATTATTCAGCAGTTGACATTTAGCTGATTTTCTGTTTCACTTACTATATTTATATGTTTTCTCATAAACACAGTTTAATTTAGTTTCAGTTTAACTACGAACTATTGCAAATAAAGTAGGGGAGTTGGGATATTGCAGTTAAGAGGAATTTTATTAAACAACTCGTCATGGCACAGGACAGTTCACTAATGATTTTTTACGACTAACCATAAGTAACTATCTTAAACTTAATCACTGTGTTTAAAACTAGTAAATACAGATTGTATTTTAAATAATGCCATGTGAATTTTTTTTTTTTCTGCATGAAATGCAGTTTTGATGGGACTGGGAACAGTGGAGACATCCCTGGGTATATGTGGATGAGCTCTCAACCTGGAGCAACTAGGACAGTGTTCCATGTGCTCTCCCTGCTTCCCTCTTCACCTCCCATTTGCTGTCAGTGCTTGTGGGGGGTTGGTTCTCCTCCCCCCCCCACCCCCCTTGTGCTGCAAGACGTGGGAAGGGTATCCTGTACTGAATCTGAGCAGTGGGCCTGGCCTGCCCATCACTGATGTTGGTGATGGGGCCTGGTAACGAGGCCAAGTGATTGGCTTATGCCTACAGCAACTGGATGGGGAGAGAGATTGCTACTCTCTGCTGCCTAGGTGAGTAGGCATTTTGGGATCCCAATTTCAGCCCCACTCTGAATTCAGTTGCTTGATCTCTTTTAATGCCAGAGGCTAGGCTGATGGCCAGTTCTGGGATCTAGAAGGGGCTTTTTCTGATATTGCAAAACTGGCAAACTGCCAGCTGGAGGTGGTTTGGGGAGTTTAAATTACAACTGCCACAACTTTGGCAGGTTCCAATGTAATTGGTGGGTTAGAAAGTGTCCACTTGAGGCCCCTTTAACTCAGTGGTTCTGGACACAGCAATGCATTGTAAGGGGATCTGCCTCCATATCTTTTGCAGCTTGTGGCACCATTCATCTTATCACTTCTACCTCTGGCATAGTATAGAGGAGGATAGAGGGTTGGGGCTCAGGCTTTAAATCAGGGTCCCATGGCTGGCCTGAGGACATGGAGTGGGCATGGCCTTGATACCCACTTTAAGGTTTATGACACCCAGGGCCATTGGTGCCAGTGGAGAATGGCACTAGAACAATCCTGCACGGTAGTTTACAGTTTACCCCGAAATCTAGAAAAGCACATACTATTCATTATGATAAGTGTGTGTTCTGAGTTTCAGCTTTCTAGTGTCAGCTGTTTTCACTAGTGGTGCATGGAGGAGAGAGAGAGAGATCATAATAACTGTTTTCACAAAGGGGGAAGGGTAGTGTGTGTAACTGATATGACTGGTTGAAATAAGACCCCCCCCCCCAAACCAAGACCCCCAACCAAAACAAAACCCCCCACAGATCTTGGGGTAGACACCAACTATGGAAAGTGTTCAACCTAGAAGATGAATGTTTAAGAATTATAATCACACTTTGTACTTGCTTATAATAGAAATTTTTTTAACCTTTGCAGAAGCAGTCACTAGAGCTCTAATAATCTGAATGAAAACTGTGTCTTTTTAACAATCTTGTTGTTCTTCATCATTGAAACTGAACTACAGGGCAGTACATTTGAAAATAATATCGACAAAATTGTTTCCTAAAATCCACTCCAAAATGAAGAATTTTTAAGTAACGTTCTTATCTTACCAGGTCATGATGTGAAGTTATTTTAGTAAATAATTTATCTTTGTTAGCTACTGCACATGTTAAGCATGGGGCATGCCATATTATATGAAGTCTTTTTTACAGTTCTTTGCTCACCTATGTCAAGATATATGTATATCCATATCCCACAGTGCTCTGCAAAGCTAAGCGTAGCTTTTGGCATTAGCGAATATAAAGCCTGTCAAAGGCAAGATACATTTGTTCTGTGTCCTAGTACAGGTACCGTCACAGTTTAAAATATAGTATCCAAAACAGAGATAAGGAGAGGTACAGAACAGCAAGTTAAGGAACTGATACAAACTGGTGGGTAGGATCTTAGGTGACATATAAAATGCTTTATAACTTGTAAGCAATTGTGCTATAAATATAAGTGGTTGGGGGCATAATTCAAAGCACCCCCACTGTGGAAAGCACTGCAAGAAACGGCTTCCCAGAAGGATTGGTATTTTGTTAACTCTTTCCTTTCTGTATTGTACTGCTTTTTTGGGGCTATGTTTGGTTAATTGATCTCTTAAGCATTCTTAATAACAAACCATATGTGTAGTCAACTGGCTACACTTTTAGACAATATTTTGCAGCATTCTATTCGGGTCTTTGACAGTTTTACCCTTTTCAAACAATCAAAAATTGAGAGGAAGTTAATAAAGATGATAGTCTTATTGTTAGCAACTGTTTTCTATTAATTGAGGTTTTCATTAGCTTGACTTAAATTGACTTTTTTAATGCTACAGTCTGAGGTTGCATACATAGGTCTTAAAGTTTGTGATATGCTAATTCTTGAAACTGGTCAGACCTGCTGAATTCTGGCTATTGCCCCTAAATACAGTTTTTTGCAACTCTAGTGTCTAATGTTTCCATTTTATAATTAATGTTTCTGGCTAACAGTTTTCTTGCTTCAAAGAGTCTTTGTGCTAACCTAATTTGTGACCTTGGGCAAGTCTCTTAACTTCTGTATCAAAGTTTGTTTCCCCATTTTGCAAAGGGGGATAATGATACTTGCCTTCCTTTGTAAAGTGCTCCAGGATCTTTGGATGAGAAGTGCTGTATAGAAAATGTGTGGTGCTGGTTATTGGTTTTGAGTTTTAGTAGTTGATCAAAGTGATCTACTTTCACTGACATCCGTCATATGAATATCAGAGGTGGCTGCCTATTTGGTGATAATGCAGTTCTGTACATTTCATGTGGATGGAGTGTACCTTATTCTCATGATGAATTTCTTTCCTAGATCTTCATGACAGTTTTGTTATTGTTGAGTCCAAATTTCTTGTACCTAAAGAAAAATCTCTGGCACATTCTGGATGTTAGAGCAAGCCTTTAAAATGTTCATTGAGTGCATCAGATATTGCAGAAAATAGAAGAGGCTCCTGTCTTGTCCAATGGTGGAGGGAAAGGAAGTGTCCAAGCCTTTTACATCAGGGTGAATCAAATGGGCTATTGAGGGTAAAAAGTGTACTTGCAAAAATTGATGAGGAAAACAAAACCACAAAAATTTGGTGACAGCTTGGGGTATTTAGTAAAAAAGAAAAATCTGATAGTACAGCTCAGGAAGGAGAGGTTGATGCTGAAGACTTCACTTACTACGCTGCCTTCCATTGATGACTTTCTTAGGAACAAGTTGGCCCATTGTGTTTAAGAGTTGCTGGTAGAATGCCCTTCTGGAGGGAGGCATTGCCTTGGTTATTCATTAGTGGTATAAGGTTACTTCAGTGCACTGTCTTTTTCTGTGAAATAGGATGAATTCTTGTCCTTCATGGTGAAGATGACTGTCTGTTCAAAACAGTTTTGCTAGTCAAGATTTAGTGGCTGAGGAGTAATACATATATTTATTTATTTTTTTTTGGTCACCTTCACAGCAGTAATTCAGGAATTTTATTCCATAGTGAGGCAGGGCTTTGGAGCTGTGCTCCGGCTCCGTTCCAGCTCCAGGCAAAAACCTGCAGCTCCACTGCTCTGGAGCTGCTCTGCGCTCCAGCTTCGCTCCAAAGCCCTGCAGGTTCTGACTGGACCTTGAAGTAGTGGTGCTCCAACCTGCTGCCTTTACATTTCATCTATTCTTCTTCATTGGACTGCGACCTTTCGGGAATAGTATGGAATATGAAGGCAATGGTTTTTAACCATCTGTGGTTATGTGGTCTTGTCAAACTAACTGTTCACTGGTTCTATGGAAGATCAACATGGTCCATCACAACTTTTTGGAAATCCACTCTCTGGAGACAGCTTTGTGATGTAGTCCTTAGACAGGGAGATGGAAAAAGTTCTGATCTTTGTCAGAAATGGTGTGTGGACTAGCAAAAGTTGTGGGTACCTCTGTTGTCCTCCTCTAGGCCAGTTGGATCAGTGAACATCTGACTGTGCAAGTCAGACTCAAGATAACTTGGCTGAATCTCATGGTAATAGTGGATATGAGATTTTGTGCCAGTCTTGAAGATGTCATCTGAGCAAGTATTCAAGTCTCCTGGTACAATTAATGTTGGTGATTTAATTATTTATTACAGTAACTCCTTTCTTAACATTGTAGTTATGTTCCTGAAAAATGCTACTTTAAGTGAAACGAAGTTAAGCAAATCCAATTTCCCCATAAGAATTAATTTAAAGAGGGGTGGTTAGGTTCCAGGGAAATTTTTTTTGTCAGACAAAAGACTTTATATATATATATATATATATATATACACACACACACACACACACGCTCTATACGTTTTAAACAAACAATTTAATACTGTGCACAGCAATGATGATTGTGAAGCTTGGTTGAGGTGGTGGAGTCAGAGGGTGGAAGAGGGTGGGATATTTCCCAGGGAATGCCTCACTGCTAAATGATGAACTAGCACTCGGCTGAGCCCTCAAGGGCTAACATGTTAATGTAGCCTCACTCTACAAGGCAGCATGAATGGAGGGAGGGGAGACAGCATGGCAGAGAGCGACAGACACACACATCGTGTGTGTGAGAGAGAGATGCACATTGCCCCTTTAAGTACGCTGACCCTTCTCTAAGTACACTGCCTTTTTAAGTAGATCAGCAAGTTGAGACAGCAGCTGCTGCCAGCAAGCTCCCTTGTCCTGAGCCCTGTAGTGTCCCCCCCTGCTCTGTGGAAATGGAGTGTAGGAGTGGGAGGGGGAACCCTGACATTAGCACCCCTCTTCTCCCCCCGCACAGCAAGCAGGAGGCTCCCGGGAGCATCTCCAAGGCAGACAGCAAGAGCAACAAACGGCAGTGGGGGGAGGGACAGCTGAACTGCCTGGCAATTGATATCCTGCTGGGCGGTTGCTGCACAGGGAACTTAGGGGAGCTGATAGCGGGACTGCCGGTCCACCCTGGTTCCAAGCCCCCACCAGTTAGCGCCAACGGGCTGCTCATTCTGCAAGCAGTGGACAAAGCAGGCGGCTGCCAAACAACATTATAAGGGAGCATTGCGCACCTTTAAATGAGCATGTTCTCTAATTGATCAGCAACAAAACAACATTAACCAGGACAACTTTAAGTGAGGAATTACTGAACTTATTTGTATTATGGTAGGCAGATAGGGGCCTCAGGTGACTGTCTAAACATGTCAAAGGAAGTGTTCCTTGCGTGAAAGACCTCACAATCTAGGCTTCTGACAAGGTATAGCAGGCAGGTGAAACAGACAAACAGGATTAGGGAGGAAATGAAGTAAGTTTTACACACCAGGCAGTAGTCTCAATTCACCACCTGCCTAGTATTGCCAACTCTAGTGACCTTATCATGGGTCACACAGGTTTGGCTGGGGTTGGAGCAGTGTTTATGATGGTGCAAAAAGCTCAGGCCCTCGCAAGTTTCAGCCATGCCTGGTGGGGAAACCTTTTCTGACTGGCTGCTTTCCCCAGTGTCATGCTTTCTGGGGAAGAGCAGCCAATTAGCAAGCATACAGAGTCCTCTCTATCTCCCCTCAGGAGCAGACACTATTCTTCTAGGAAGGAGGAGGGTGCAGAAGGAGCCCAGCAGCTCAGGGTGGCTCTGCTCCTTCTGTCTGTCTTGTGAGCAAGTGAATGGTTCATCAGCTGCTTCCCCACTTTACTCTCCTTCACTGCAACACCAGGTTTTGGAGGGGACAGGAGTGGGTGAAGAACCCCAGGTGCTGCCTGCCAGCCCGGAAGGGGAGGTGGGAGACCCTGCTGCAGCTCCTCTAGGCCGGGAGTGGTGAGTGAAGAGCCCCTGAGGTGCAGGAAGAACAGAGATGAGGCTGGGTGGGGTGAGGGCTAGAGAATTAATGGGATAGTGGGTAGACGGAAGGGGGATGGGCAGATGTGGGGCTGAGAGCTTCTGTAGCAGGTGCCAAAATCATGTTAATAAATTTGGGAGTAGTGGCAACATTAATTGTCTCACATTTATATTGGGGGTGGATGGGTAAAGTCAAGGATCAAAAGATAGACAAATCTCAACATATTCTCTGCTTTTAAAAATCTTGGGTTTTTGGGGGGGCCAATCTCATTTTTTAGGGTTCAAATAATTGATTTTTGACCTTTGGGCTGACAACACTGCTAATATCGATCTGTTCAACAGTGGCTCTGATGCACAACAGCTCTGGCAGTTGTATGTTTGGGAGAAGAAAAGCAATCTGGATAATGCTAGGATTTCCATGTCAGACTGTTCTGTGGTGTACATGCTAGAGAACTCAAGGAGTTCATCCGAGGTCAAATACTAAGGCCAGGTCTACACTAACCCCCTAATTCGAACTAAGGTACGCAACTTCAGCTACGTGAATAACGTAGCTGAAGTTCGAAGTACCTTAGTTCGAACTTACCTCGGTCCACACGCGGCAGGCAGGCTCCCCCGTCGACTCCGCGGTACTCCTCTCGTCTAGCTGGAGTACCGCAGTTGACGGCGAGCACTTCCGGGTTCGACTTATCGCGTCCAGACAAGACGCGATAAGTCGAACCCAGAAGTTCGATTGCTCGCCGCCGAACTACCGGGTAAGTGTAGACCTACCCTAATACTATTGCCACTCCACCTCCCTTGTTCTCTCTGTAAGATTGTATGTACTGAGGAGCCTGGTGGCATGAACTATACCAGAATAAAACTGGTCCTATCATTTGTCAAGGTCTTGATGATATATGCAGACTTGTTCTGTGGTGTACATACAATGGATGGGGTGGGCAAGATCAATCTGTAAATAATGTTGGTATTGTAGACATCATATTAGTTGTCATGAACCTGAGTTTTGGGAAGTTGCCTCTCTTTTTGTGGGAAGGTGGTGGCAGATATGTCCAGCCTGGCTTTGATGTTTTCCTACATGACAGTTCCTTCTTGTATCTCCTCACACTTACTGTGACTGGAATTTGGAAGTTTAATCTATGGAGTAGTGAAGATGGGAAGCAGAGATGCTCACATGCCCAGATAGAAGTATTTGCATGCTGCCTTTTGGCATGTGTGCTTGGAATTGCTTACCATTATGCCATGTGCATCTACTATACAATACTTTACAAAGTTTATTTTGTATCTGTCTTGCCTGTATCTCAAAACACTAGAGAAGTGAGTGATAAAGTCATAGAAAAGAAAGTTAAATATAAAACAGAGGAGAAAATGTTAAAGTATGTTGTCCTAGGCTTTTATGGTGTATTTCCTATCCTGGAAAAGGATCATTGAAGGTTGCCTTTGTACCCAAATGAATGAATAAACTTGGAGTAGTTTGTATCAGTGGCATATTCTTAATCTTAGCTATAATTGACTTTCTATTTTATCTCTTTGGTATCAAGGGTCACAATAAGAAATTCTGTACATTCAGTGGAACAGAGAACTTGAGGTCCTTCCACTAACTTTCTTTATGACTTTAGGGACTTTTTCAACTCTGTGCGACATTTTAAGCATGGGAATAATTCTTATACCTTACAGTGATGATGTAGCTTTTTAAGGTCCTTGGATGAAAGGCATTAGAAAAATGCAAGGTATTAACAGTAAATGCTTTAGGGTTACTTCTAGATTTTAATTAAAGTTGCTCATCTGGAAAATCTACCTTTTGGCTGAAGTATCTTCTAGCCTGGAATTTTCTCAGCCTAGAAGTGTGTGTGTTTAAAGTTTGAACAAATTATCTTCACCTGTTCCACAGGTTGAGTTTATAGGTTGAGCATGGTAAAGGTCAAAAGTGCGTAAATAACAGATGACTGTTTTTGTTTAGGTTTGTTGCCCTTTTGTGAGAACTTCATCGGAGAACAAAATGTTACTCATGGTTGCTTCCTCTTCTTTCTGAGCAGTCAAGAACATTTGTTTAGGATAGGAATCCATTTCCACAGTCCTCTTTCTCTGTAGCATAGTTCAATTGTCAGTGTGGACAGTTAGAGCTTTTTGGATGAAGCTTTGAATTGGCTCTAAATTTTCATTTGAACTGATTAGTATAGATCCATGCTAGTCTAAGTCTATTGGCCCAGCCTGAGAGGCTTGTTCCTGTGGGCTCCAAAATGCTGTGTAGACATACCCTTAGGCTCCTAAATAACTCAAATGCTTTTGAAAATTTTCTTATTTTCTTTAAATGTTACAGTACAGATACCCCAATTACTGTTGTCAGGGGTGTTGTATGAATTATAGGGAAAAAATGTATTCGTGCATTGAAGAGGAGCGAGACCAATTGATAAGGACATGAGAGGCCATACTGGATCAGACCAGTGGTAGCCCAGTATCCTGTCTTCCAACAGTGGCCAATGCCAGATGCTTCAGAGGGATTGAATAGAATAGGGCAATTATTGCATGATCCATCCCATGTTGTCCAGTCCCAGCAACTGATCTGTGGATGCACTTAGCATTTTCCATTGGCACGTTAGACAACTTTTCTAATAGCGGCACACATAATTTATAAACCTATCATGATTAAATTCCCCAAATCTATTTATCATAAAATGATTTTTGGGGAGAAATATATCCTTTTACAACTATGCTGAGTGTAATAACTTTTTAAACTATGCATTACAAATATCTAAAGTATTTCACTTTCAACCAACCATTACAAATTACTTCCTTTCCACATGAACACTTGTTGGACAATGTCTTCTTAGCTTATCAGAATCCTCCTTTCTTCTTGGTTGTCTGAATATGATTTTTCCTGAGGGCTATTCTTCCTATATTAGAAAAAATTAATGAAATTAAATGGGAACTTGATAGAAATATAGAATCCTTTAATTTATTACATACAGTTTTTAAACTTTATAATTTTTTTTAAACAAAATAAATTCAGCTCTGTTTAAAAATAAAACAAAAACCCTTCCTTTTCCTCCAGAAGGAAGCACAGCTTAACTGTACACTTATATGGTAACTTTCAGCATTGAGCAAGTTCTGTTCTAGGAGCAATCTTACTCAACCATAGTTTGAAGAAATATATCTTGCTGTTAATTCCGTCATTTCAGAATCGGTATTGCTCTTGCATTACAGTTAGAGGGCAGATAGAATTGCATTGGCTATTGGGCCACGCTTAGGGCATTCTTGTATTGAAACTGGTGTGCTGTATTACTTTTTTGTCTCTTTTTATATAAGGAGTGACTTATGTGTATTTTTAAGATTGTCAGGAACACCAAGAACATTGAATGTAGACACTCCTTTATTGTAATGGCGGGGGGATGAGGAGAAATAATTTGATAATCTGAACAAATGATTAAACTTTAATGGCTATAGGACCATTAAACAAGATAATAAGATCAATGAGTTAAATTGAATGATATTTTAACTAGGGATATAAATTATTAAATGGTCAAACAGAAAGCATTAGTCTTACCTTTAATCCCCAGCCCTGGGCTGGCCCGGCCGGAGGGCCCCAGCCCCTTTCCCTTTAATCGGTTAACTGGTTAAAGGATCTAATTTTAAGTTTTAAACAGTTAACTTTTTAAACAATATTTATATCCCTAATTTCAACAATACCTCTAGTTTCTTCCAAGACTTAATCAGATTAATTTGTATTAAAGCTATGACACAAAAGACAAATGTCTACACTTGAGCTCTTTCTGGGTTTGTCAAAGGAAAGCCAAACATTGTGATGGATTTTAATTAATGTGTGTTGATCACAAAACTGAGAGGCTTACTAATTAGAATCCAATTATCTTGCATTTAATTCTGTCAGCAGTTAGGAGATGAAGATACGAAAACATCTCTCTAGATTTTGTCTTCATATGGTATCCTTCATATTGGAGGGTATTGCAACATATTTTTCAGTAATAAATGAAACAGTATTACAAGTTTATTTCCCCTGCAGGAAATACAACAGCAGTATTGGTGCAAAATATTTTGTGAGCATCTGGTGGTAGTTTAGCGGTAGTGCAGTGAATTTGTTTTTTGAGAATAGGGTTGGGCATTTGACTGGTCCAAAAATCTCCCATAAATGTAAACAAACTTGTTTGTCTTAGCAATTGGCTGAAGAAACAGTAGGACTGAGTGGACTTGTAGGCTCTCGAGTTTTACATTGTTTTGGTTTTGAGTGCAGTTATGTAAGAAAAAAATCCCTACATTTGTAGGTTGCACTTTCATAATAGAGATTGCAGTACAGTACTTTGTATGAGAGGAATTGAAAAATACTGTTTCATTTATTTCTCATTTTTACAGTGCAAATATTTGTAATAAAAATAATAAAGTGAGCACTGTACACTTTGTATTTTGTGTTGTAATTGAAATCGATATATTTGAAAATATAGAAAAACATCCACAAATATTTAATACATTTCAATTGGTATTCTGTTTTTTAACAGTGCGATTAATCACTATTAATTTTTTTTAATTGCGATTAATTTTTTTTAGTTAACTTTTTTCAGGGTTGTTGATTAAGCGCAGTTAACTCACACGATTAAGACTTTATGATCTCCAGTAGGCTTAACCATAGGTACTTATGCCAAATTACAAAAAAAGTTACTTAACTGAGTTGTTTTAATTCAGAATAATTAGAGACAGAATGAAATGAAGTTATAAAAAATGAAAGAATGGCACCATGATTACTCCTGGGGGAATTTTAAGCCTAAAAATTATGCGCACAATATTTTAAAATTCTGCAAAATTCTGTATATTTTATTAGTCAAAATAACACTAGTTTGTTATTTTGGTAATTTATTTCAGCAACTACATCTGTAACAGTGCAGACACACAATTTCCTGCAGGAGCAGAGTTAAAGAAACCCCTGTTTCCTATGCCCCTTCCCCCTCAGAGCCCAGCAGGGGGGTGCCCCTCCAGCCCAGACACCTGCACCCCTTCTTCCTTCAGAGCTCAGCTGGAGGTTCTCCCCAGCCCCGATACTTGCACCCCACCTCCCCCAGAGCCCAGGGATCCAGAGGGAGTAACAGCCTGATGCTGGGTCCTAGGCTTGTGTGGAGTTTCCTGTATGCCGCCTCCTTCCTTCAGGGTGTGCCAAGAACTGCAGCTGCTGGGAGTCCTCCATCTCCTCCTCCTCCTGCTTTCTCTCCCCCTCCCCACCCTGGTGTCTTCTACTTGTAAGCTAGGCTCTGCTGGGTCCAGTGGCCCCTAGTGGTGGCCAGCACCTCTGCAACCCATTTCTGTGGGAGAAAAAGGAAATCCTGCACTCACAACATTAATTTCTGCGCAAATTCTGCATGTGCAATGGCGCAGAATTCCTCCAGGAGTACTTGATGGAATCAAAGAGGTAGCCATAGCCTATGTTAGGGCATTCTTGCTGGAATATTTGACCAGGGTCAAATAAGTGTTCAACTGACAGCTTGCCAAGCTTATTTGAAACTGTAACATGGTCCTTCGCCATTTAGAGTGGACAAGTCCACAAATAGCCAGAGCACTTACCACTATTTGGTAGTGGTTAGCCTGGCTATTTTTGCAAAGGCACTGACACACTTCACTTATAAATCTATCTAGTCCTTTATGAGTGCAGGAATAACTTTCTCAGCAGATGAGAGGAATAGAAACAGAGATTGGCTGGGAGGTACTCTTTGAAATTGTTGCATGCAACTCGGGCGGGAGAGAAGAGAATGTTGGGTTAGTCACTTGGCTTATACCCACCCCAGTATGAATTTAAGTTTAATGCATTGTCTGGAAAAAATGTCTTCTCGTTCCTACTTCAGTGCAGAATCAGCATTGTTATTGAACCTCGCCCTGGTATGAGATTTGAACCTTCTCGTCTAGAGGCAAATATGCTAGCAAGTGGGCCATGTTAAAAGCCTCTATTTATTCTTTCAGAAACTGCAGAATTAAAAAGTGGATGTGCGGGGTAACATGTCCAGTGTACCTGAAGACAGAAGCATCAGACAGCAGGACATCAAGAAAGGATTGCAATTTATACAGTAAGATCTTATGACAGATGTTCTTATAGGGTTTTGTGTGTGTGTGTGTGCGCGCGCGCGCAGTCCTACTTAAAATGTGGCTAGTCCTTTTATTTATTCTGTCTTTTTAAAGAGTGAGATAAGGGTGAGCTTTTGGCCAGTCAAACTTCATTATGTATGCACATTTCAACATACTCTTGTTTTAAATGTTTAGTGGCTTCAAATTGACCTCCCATTTGCTTTAACAAAAGTAGGAGATAGGTCTCCTGTTTTCATGTGGCATTGTGTGTCATTGGGGTAAGCCAGGTGAAGCACTCTGAAGAGCGAAGACTGTTACTCCAAACAGCAGTTGTCGAATATGGGGAGAGAAAAGAACACCTGTATGTTTGGGGAAGCTGTGGGTGTAGTGCAGATAGTGAAAGTGTGCCCCAGAGGAGCTCAGCAGGCTATTTGTAGTAACATCTGCTGACCTTGAATGTTAGTTGGTAGGGCAACTCCCATCTTTTCATGTTCTCTGTATGTGTATATATATCTCCTTACTATATGTTCCATTCTATGCATCTGATGAAGTGGGCTGTAGCCCATGAAAGCTTATGCTCAAATAAATTTGTTAGTCTCTAAGATACCACAAGTACTCCTGTTCTTCTTTTCTTGAATGTAGAGTTCATCTCCTATCTATGTGCCTAAAAGCCCTTTTAATGTAATACTGGAGGAGGAAACGGTGAGGGCCTGTGTTTTCCCTTCATACACAGCCCCTTCTCAAAGCAGGATATTTGCCTACTCCAACCTGGAAATGGAGTGGGAGGAGAGGCCTTGGAGAGCAGAAGACACGCAAGCTTTCCTCTCTTATCACAACGTGGCAGTTCAGACAGGCTGCTGGGAGAAAGAGCAGCTCTTTAAACCTCAGAGAGAGGAATGGGGTGCTCCAACATGGAAGGCTTGTTTCCCCGCAACCGGCCTACTGAGCTCCTTAGTCCATCCCAGCTATCGCTATTTTCAGGGGAAGGGAAATTCTTCCCTTTCCCATTTATAGTCTGCCACAGATTCTCAGTGGAGCAAAAGTAAGGTGATCCTTCCTGTGCTCTTCTACCTCCCAATATTGTTTAGTTGCAGTTTGAAGCAGAAATGGTCTTGTCTCTCTTCAGTTCCCAGGGCAGCACTGGCTGCTTGAGGAAGTGATTACCCACCCTGTACTGATGTCAGAATGTATCTGATCAGGGTGTGGGAGTTCTATGCTGATTAAAATTACAGAAGTGGGAGGGGGTCAGTTAGCACCCTCAAACATTTTTTTCTCTCTTTCTACCTGTCCCCCTCTCCTGTGTATGTAGGGATGCATTTTCAAAGACTACATTAAGGTTGCTGAATCAAGCACTTGGAAGTTAGGAAATGCCAGAATTAAGGCTGACCATGCACCCTTAATTTAGGCTATTGGTGCATAAGCATTACAATAGTGTGCAATCATGTAATTAACAGCTACTCTTTTCCCTAGGACTCCTGCCTCATTAGTATACAAAATGGATGGTGCTCAGGGAATGCATTAGTTTTGTCTGTAGCACTCAGAACCCTTAAGTTGAATATTTGTTTTTAACAATCTATTCATTTACAAAATTTGCTTATCTTTAATTCCTAGGTCTACTTTACCCTATCCAGGGACACAAGAACAGTATGAGGTAATGGAGTTATTTTCTGAAATCTATTAGAAACATATGATTCTATAATGGGTGGAAATCTCTTCCTTGTGGTGGTTTAAAAAAAAAAAAAACTTGCGAAGTTTTTCTGAGGGTCTAAGTGACATTTTTACTAGTTTAAATAGTGATAAACTACAGTGGTATTTACCTTTCACTATCTTGTCCCACCCTGCCATGTATATAATCAAATATTTGAATGCACAGAAATAACTTGTATAGTAGCTCAGAGAGAGAATTTTTTAACTGCCAGTTCACTCAACCTTGGCTACAAATTTAGATCCTACAATTTCAAGAATCAAGATCGTGTTCTATTTTCAGTAAAATTAGTTTAGCACCTCATTGCTGGTCAGGAGGAAGTAGCTTCACCATATGAATCTACCAGGCTTCTTTCTGCAGTTGTAGATAACTGGTAATTGGTTTTGCAGCTCACTTTCTGTTGATATTAAAACTCTCCTTTCTCAGTGGTTTGAGTCTTGGACATGAACGGGCAATTGGTCTGATCCAAACATTTCCCTTCTGAAACTTTAGTGTGAAATACCAGAATCTGAATTTATTTATATATATATATATATATATATATTATATAAAATATAGTGTGTGTGTGTGTGTGTGCGCGCGTCGTACATCTTTCATGAGCTGCTTTGTCAACAGTTGTGGCCCTACATTTATGCCTAGGTTAGAAATGCCTAAATAATACTTCTCTTGCTACTTTTATATAATGTATTTTCTTTTAACCTGGAAACCAAATCTTTGCATTCAATTTTTTTCCCATTAACTTGTTGTGAGAAAATTGTGAGTTATGTATTCAGAAGTATGAAATGTTTGCAGAGAGTTCTTCTGTTCATGAGTGTTTCTTTGTTCCAGTTATTCATACAAGAGCTTGTTAGAAATCTCTTCAATGAAGGGAATGATGCATACCGAGAAGGTGATTGGGGAAGGTCACTGAGCCACTATACAGAAGCTTTAAACATATCAGATTATGCCAATTCTGAAGAAATCCACATTTCCAATGAAATACTAGAGAAGCTGCATGTAAACCGGATAGCATGTTACTCAAATTTGGTAAGTTATTTTTATTTAAGCTTTTTCTACTTTTCAGATAGAGTACATTAACAAAACATGAAGCCATAGAAAATTCACTAGTAGATAAAGGGCTCTTGGTTATGGTTTGAGAATTGTCAAAACTCGAAACTTCTCTATCTTCTCTCTTTAAATATGTAAGCATGTGTCTTCTAGATATTTTTAGACAATAATACTAGAAGTATCCTACTAATATAAAATGGTCATACCAGGCCCAAATGCTGATAAAGCGATAGGTTCATCCTTCAGATAGGATTTGTACAGCTAATATACCCACTTCCCTACTGTCTTTTTGCCTGTGGGTGGACATGGTTCTTGGGGGGGTGGAGAGGGGGATCTTAATGACCCCCTATTTTCACTGGGCTTTATACTTAGGTTACACGTGGTCCTTTTCAACCAGGGTGACCTATGTAGTTAGCATAAGTATATATAGTACCAGTGCTGCTCCTTAATTGTCTAGAAAAGTTGCTAATGAATGAGGCAATATACTTCCTCCTCACACAAATAATCTGTGGTGCCTCTTCTAAAATTTTCCATTTGTCATTTACCATTAGTGATCCATTTACTGGTACATCAACAGCTATCAAGTACAAAGAATTAATGAACCAAAGACATTATTACTGTTTCTTTCCTGTCCAACTACGTAAAGAAAATCCTGTCTTATTTCCAGAATGAATTTAAAATAAAATCTTAAAAACTTATACTACTACTACCTTTGATTCATCCAGAACTGAACTATCCAGAATCTGTCCAAGTAATAGAGCTGTTTGTCTTTCTGCGAGCCAGATACACTGCACTTCTGTCAAATAATATAAACTATGATCATGAGGCTTAGTACAAGCAGGCTTTAGTACTTTTGCTGCGTGAACTCTCACTTTGTAAGGTAACTACTCTGCCATGCTACCTGGTTGAATTCTGTTTTAGCTGGACTACAAAGAGGGTTCTAGCATACTTTGGCAAAATACTGTCTTCATTTGCAATCTGACTGCACAGCATTCCATGCTTATAGTAAGAACAATAAACCAGCTGGTGAATTTTGGGTCAGAGTTACTCACTTTTATCCAGAAGTAAAACATTAGGAAAGAATAATATCCTAAGAAGATAGCTTACTTGGGAACTGTACAGTTTTTCAGCACTTTTGTTATTTGAATCTACTGCTCTAGCAACAAAATATTATTTGTTGAATAAGCCCTTAAACTTTTTTTTCCTTTCTCACAGAGATTGCATGATAAAGTTCTAGAAGATTGTGAAATAGCTTTAAGATTAAATGAAAATAATTTCAGAGCTCTGTATCGGAAATCCAAAGCCTTAAATGAATTGGGAAGGTATAAGAAGGCTTATGATGTTGTAGCAAAATGCTCTCTGGCTGTACCACAAGTAAGTAAATTATATGTTGTTAAATTTACTTTACAAATAATGTTCTGGAAATAGCTGGTACTTTATGTAGTGCAATGTTTTCTCCAATACTTATTCATTGTACAGTAACTCCTCACTTAAAGTCGTCCCGGTTAATGTTGTTTCGTTGTTACGTTGCTGATCGACCAGGGAACATGCTCGTTTAAAGTTGTGCAATGCTCCTTTCTAATGTCATTTGGCAGCCGCCTGCTTTGTCCACTGCTTGCAGGAAGAGCAGCCTGTTGCAGCTAGCTGGTGGGGGCTTGGAACCAGGGTGGACCGGCAGCCCCCCTATCAGCTCCCCACTCCCCTAAGTTCCCTGTGCAGCAGCTGCCAGCAGCCTAGCAATTGCAGCTATCCATCCCCCCACTGCCATGTGCTGCTCCTGCCCTCTGCCTTGGAGCTGCTCCCTGAGCCTCCTGCTTGCTGTGCGGGGGGTGAGGGGGGGCTAATGTCAGGGTGTCCCCTTCCCCTCTGCTCCTACACCCCGCTTACCCCTTCTCCATATAGAGCAGGGTGGAGACACTGATGGAGAGAGACAGAGAGAGCATGGGGCAGCAGCTGCTGTCTCAACTTCCTGATCCACTTAAAAAGACAATGCACTTAAGAGTGGGTTAGCTTACTTAAAGAGGCAGTGTGCATTTCTCTCTCTCTCTCTCTCTCTCTCTCTCTCTTCCCCCCCCCCCACACACACACAAGGTGTGTGTCTGTCTGCTATGCTATCTCCCCTCCCCTCCATTCCTGCTGCCTTGTAGAGTGAGAGGCTACATTAACAATGTGTTAACCCTTGAGGGCTCAGCCGAGTGCTAGTTCATCATTTAGCACATGGGTTCTCAAACTGGGGGTTGGGACCCCTTAGGGGGTCATGAGGTTATTACATGGGGGGGTTCGTGAGCTGCCAGCCTCCACCCCAAACCCTGCTTTGCCTCCAGCATTTATAATGGTGTTAAATATATAAAAAAGTATTTTTAATTTATATGGTGGGGTCGCACTCAGAGGCTTGCTATGTGAAAGGGGTCACCAGTACAAAAGTTTGAGAACCACTGATTTAGCAGCAAGGCATTCCCTGGGAAATATCTCACCTCTTCCACCCTCTAGCTTTACCAGCTCAACCAAGCTTCACAATCATCATAGCTGTGAACAGTATTAAATTGTTTGTTTAAAACATATACTGTGTGTATGTGTGTGCATATATATAATGTATAGTTTTTTTGTCTGGTGAAAAAAATTTCCCTGGAACCTAATTCTCCCTCCCCCCCCTCCCCCCATTTACATTATTCTTATGGGGAAATTGGATTCGCTTAACGTTGTTTCGCTTAAAGTCGCATTTTTCAGGAACATAACTACAACGATAAGTGAGGAGTTACTGTACCTGTTTTCCGTGTGGAAGCTAAGAAATATGTGGGTTGTGGTTTTTTTTGTTTTTGTTTTTTGGGGGGGAGGAAAAACTAGGGCCCTCAAAATAAGTAGAGCTGACACAGTTGTCTGATCTTTTTCAGCAAGGAAAATTGACTCGTGGTATAGTTTTTTGTTTTGTTTTTTGCTAGTATGTATGGATGCCATCAGTGAGGTTCTTTTAGAGCAGTGATACTCAGACCTCAGTGGTTCAGGAGCCAAATTAGCAATCCACATTACCCAAAAGAGCCAAGTAGTAAATGAAACAATGAATTCACACTATATACTACATATTCATATTTAAACTGTATGATGGGAAATATTTAGTTTTTATTTATATGTATTCTTACAGCAAAATGACTGACTACATATTATTTTATCAATAACAGTTAGTTAATAACATAGTAAAAGCATCCTGATTGGTTAATAGTTAAATCACATTGTGTTTTAATAGCATATGCTGCAAAGAACCGCAGGAGATGCATTAAAGAGCCACTTGTGGCATGGGATCCTCAATCTGAGTATCATGGTAGTAAGAGTTTTACTTTAAAGCAAATGGATTAGGTAACAGTGTTAGAATTTCTGTATAGTCAGTAAAGGGGTTTGACTACTACAGTTGGAAAGTGGCTAATAATATTTAAATATGATTTAGAGGCTTATAATGTAAAGTACAACATTTTACTGGAAAATACTTGTCCCAGTCTACGCAATTAACAAAAGGCTTGGTTCACATCCAGTGCAGTATTCATTGTGCAGTGAGTTAATTTTGAGAGGCTTCAGTATGAATTGAAAACAAATGAAGTTTAAAAAAAAAAAAATCCAGCAGACCACAAAAATTTCCTTTTTGTAGATGGTAAGAAATTTCTTACCATCTGAGCTGTCAACAAAAGGGCCATTATGAATCTTGATGTCAAATATACTCTTAAGGCCATGTTTACACTCACCGGTAGATCGGCACTGCTGTGATCAATGAAACGGTGTCGATTTAGCGGGTCTGGTGAAGACCCGCTAAATCAATGGCAGAGCGCTCTCCCATAGACTCCGTACGCCAGCTCCCTGAGAAGAGTAAGTTAAGTCGGCGGGACCACATCTCCTGTCGTCACAGCGCAGTGTAGACACCGTGGTAAATCGACCTAAACTATGTCGACCTCAGTTAGATTATTCACTTAACTGAAGTAGCGTTACTTAGGTCGACTTACCACAGTAGTGTAGACAAGGCCTAAAGTGAAAACTGCCACTATGGAGCTGTGTGTGGTTTTTATTTTATTTTTCCTCTCCCACCCCCAGGCAGTGGGACAGTTTTGCAATGTAATGAGCACTTTCATTTCTCATTAGCATCATCCGTAATTAAGGGGACTCAAGACGTCGCAGGATCCAGTTCTTGGAGAAGATTGTTTCCGAATCTCTTTAATATTCTGGATTTCCTCTAGCTATTCTAATATTTATTTGTCATACATTCAGAATCTTCAAATAACACTTGTTACTTTCAGAAAACTTCTCAAATGTCCTTTCCTTTAAATACATATTTTTTTAGGGTGCATTAGAATCAGATAAGCTATGCAAATTGGAATTATTTACTTTGGCCACAAGGATTAAATGATGATAGGGATGTCTTTAGGCATACGTCTGCATAGGGCACCCGAAAATTTGGGGCATCCCTTAGTCTTAGTGTCTACCCTCTTTCTATCCCTGTTCTGACCCTTTCTGAAGGCTTCCACAGCTGGTTGCTGCATCCTGGTGATTCTTACTCTGGAGGGGATCTAGTAACTTAAAAGTGAAAGCCTTCCAGCCTGCCAGACCTATTAGCACAACACTGAAACTGTTAAAGAGCTATTCAAGTGGTAATGAAGCCATTTAACAGGCATTTGCCAACCCCCAGATATATACTGTCAGTTTCTGAATTTACTGACAAAAACAGTTGGGCATTACTGTAATATTTACTCAGAACATGTTAGTATACAGGACCTTGTATTAAAATTTGCTTTAAAAATATTTCATTAGTGTGTTGCTGATGATGATGATTGATGATAAAATCACATCTCTAAAAAATCCTTGCATAGATTTTTAGATGCCGCCTGCCCCCCCACCTCCTCTACCCCCCTCCCCCCCCCGGACTGCGAGCCTGGGCTGCCATTGGGCATAGGGGACCAGTTTAATAATACTGCGTAGGGCCCCATAAATCCTAAGGACGGCCCTGAATGATAGACATCTTTGTAAACATTCCTTATTCCAGTAATGTAATGGCAGGTGTTAGTACTAATTGAATATTCTGTTTGTGTTGGATTTTGTGCTGTGCTTAAGACCCGTGACTGTTTCATCCTTGGCATTCTCCCTTCTGCCTGGTTTCAGGTGGCTTCAACCACTGACTAGTCTCCATCATGGATTTTTCTTTTGCTATCTATGCTGTGGAGTGAATGGTTACTTTTTTCTCCATTTTATTCTAAATACGGAGTTATATATATCTTTAATCTGGCACCCTGTTCAAAATGACTCTTTAGAAGGCATGACTGTGAATCGTGTGGCTTTTTTTTGCTTTTCAAGACACAATTTTTGGCAAAGTGGCCAGAAATTTAAAAGTGCTGGGCACACATGACCACTTCCGTTGGCATTTCTCTTCTTAGTACTTCTGAAAACTGGACCACTTAGCTAGGTGTCTACATTTCAGTTTAAAAGCCTAACTTTAGGTACTCATGTTTGAATACCTTGGCCCTAAGGTTTAAAGTAGATCTGCCTTGAGTCTTCTTGTAACTTTGTATGACATTCTGAAAACAAACTTTAAACTGTCAAATATTCTAAATGCTATGTCATCTAAAATATGAATTAACTAGGACAAAGTGAAATATGACTTGATTTTAACACAATGCTTCCAGATACAACAGAGTATATTCCCCAAAACAATTTAAATATTCAGCGATGTTCTTTAATAGTTGACATGCTAATAGAAGTGTGGCCTTCAGTTTGTAAAACTACAAAAAATACTCAAACTGTAGAATCTGTAAATCCCACTTTAAACTGGCAAAGGCCTGTGTCTTTATGGCTCTGAATTCATCTTGGGTAAAATGATATATACCTTTGAACTCAGTTATTGGCAGATGTTTATAATTTTTATTTAAATGTAGGGTTAGAAGCACACTTTAATTCCTGTTTACATTTCTCATTCCAAACAGTTGTATCGCTTTGCCCGAGTTGGGTGGGGGTGTGTGTGTGTTTGTGTATAGAAGTATATAGAAATGTATATGTATTTTGTTTTAGGATGAAAGTGTGATAAAGCTGACTCAAGAACTTGCTCAGAAACTAGGATTAAAAATAAGAAAAGCATATGTCAGAGCAAGGGTAAGGAAGATTTTTTTTTTTTTTTTTAACCTCATTCTGAGTTTTTAATGTCCACTATATACTTACAATGACCTGTTTAATTGCAGCCAACTTCCTCAAACTCAGTTTCTGGAGAAGTATCAATTAAGGTAAGGTTCCACATGTTCACAGTATACATTGATTTTGAAAGAACTGTTTTCTGTATTCTTACAGTGAAGTGAAACTGTCCAGTTAACATTTGGTTAAGATTCCTGTCTAACCTTGTGTCTGGTTTTGCCATGAGTATAATGTATCTTACTCAATCACATGATCACTTTTTAATCCAAGTTATCTTTGTACAAGAACTTCCTTGAATAAAAGTTACAGTTAAAAATGATGTCTTTACTCTGTTTGGTCTTATTAATTATTCGCGAGGTCTTGCTACGTGGATACAGTTAACCATTGCTTTCTGTACTTAATGACAACTTAAGTACTACAGATGTCCAAGTGAGTACAATGGTTCACATAGGTTAAGGATAGTGAGTTGAATGCAGCTCAGACACTAATAAAGATGTACTATGAGACCTGCACAGATGCAGGTGTTAGAGGTATAAAGTCCACCTAAATTGTAAACAGATGATGATAGCTAAAATTAGTAACACATTACATTAGTAAACATGAACATTTTAAAACAGTTTATTTAAATCTAAACAGTAAACGAAGAACTTATCTTATTTTACTAAATGAACATCTATTAAGTTAGTCTCACTTTTGTTAATTTCAGTTTCTCATGGCTGCAGTGCTTGGGTTGCACACATTGCAAGGAATGCTTTTGTTTGAAAAGCCATATTTCTTTGATCTTTAATTGTGGAAATCTCCTGAATTCTCATAAATTTTAGCTTTTGTAAAATTTAGGTCAAACTTAGATTGATAAGGTCAACTTAAAAATGTATGCTTGAAGGGCCTTGTTGCTCTTCAAGTTGATTGATTGATTGTTTTACTTATTTACAGAATTCAAATTCTTCTGTAGAAGATATTGAGTCAGGTGAGTCTTCCTGGACTACAATATTGTTTGTTAATGAAAGGAAGCTAGATACAAAGTGCAGTGCCGATGTGTTTATCATTGTTAAAAAATTGTAAAATTCTTTCTGAATCATTAATTGAGCTCTTCTGAGTTTGACTTCTGTGAAACTGGTATTCTATTTCTGTCAAGTGTTTGTGATCGTACAAAGTGCATTACAACCAGGAAAGCTGCTTCCAAAGATGACTTCAGCGGTGTTTTCTCCCACATCACTTATCATAGGTTATAAGTAAACCATAGTGACTTGTAAAGGTGATGCAGTCTCTACTTCAAAGGGTTAAAAATATTTTTAAAAAATCCAATAGATATAAAGGCAGATCAAAAAAGTTTCTCAAGTCAGTCCATGAAATAACTTCACATATCACTTCTTAGAACAGTGTTTTGTTTTGTTTTTGCCAGCAAACTAAACATAATAGACTGTGGGGTTTTGAGGGATTTGAGTGAATGTTGTGTGTATATGCATAAGAGAATACAGGTTAAGGTGGCTGTGCAAACTTTATTTAAATCTCCTGACTTTGTTATTGTTCCCTCTTCTTTTAATATTGTGTTCTGATATAACTTCTGTAATTTGGAAAAAATAGTGCTGAGGGGGTGGATGTGGTGTGGCAAAATAAAGCATAGCATGTGATAATTTAGGCCACAAGTCTCCCCCTCTCTTCTTGCTTGCTTAGTAGGTCAAAATATGCAAACATTCCAATACACATCTGCATATTTCCAATATGCAATACACACCTGCATATTTCCTTCTGAAGTTAATTGGTTAATACAAACCAATTGTGTGCTTTTCTTAACCATCTATATCTTTATTCTAAAATTAAATTTCTTTAAGGCAAAGCATTTTTGTGCCAGATTAAAAGTAGTGAAAGAATATAAATTTTTTGCAGAACTTTGACTAAAAGTTTTGGTCTTTTTCCCAAATTACCTGTTTCAGATTTATCAGAAGAGAAACAAGAGACACTTTCTACTGTTTCCTCATCAAACTTTGTCCCGGAAGTGTCAAGTGACTTGGCTTCAATACCTGTGCAATCCATATCTTCCGTCATGCCTCTTCAAGTGGAAAAGAGTTCTCTGCCTTCTGCAGTGCTGGCAAATGGGGGAAACATTTCTTTCTCTATGCCAGAAGCATGTTTAGATTGTGGAGATGGAGATGATATTAGTATTGGAGAAGAACTTGATGAACTACTTGATTCTGTACCTGACTCAGATGAAAATGTAACGGTAAACTTTTGTTTTTCATTTTTTCTGGAGAGGAATCATTTCAAATGAAATCTTGTTTTTAGTTTGAGTAAGCAGGCTCACAACTAAGTGTGTAAACTATAGTAATGCCTATTCTATCAAATTGCACCATGTCTTTTGACTCTAATATGAACTTCTCAGAAATGTCATGTTTTCAGTTTCTTCTTAGAATAGTGACAGCATTATCAGACCAATGCTTATCAGGTAATAAAGATGAAGCAGTGTCAGAGATTGAGGTATTTAGAGGCAGTTCTGGAACAGACAGATACATTAAATAGCAGATCACTTAGATCAGATGGTGTATATCTGACAGTTCTAAAAGAATTTGAAAATGAAGTGCTGAACTGCTAACACAAATATGCAATCTCTCATAAAATTGTCTACTCTCTGATGTCCAGTTGAGCAGTTGAGGGGTGGGGGGTAACCTGCCCATATGTTGACATGTTAACTTTAGCATATAGCATTATTCTTGAAGTAAGGAAATATCATGTCAATTCCTGAACAGATTGTAACTGTAAAGTGAATAATAGTTCCTCCCAAAACAGCGTGAATCTAATCAAGATAATACTATTCGTATAACATACTAATGAGGCTGTAGTAAATAGATTCTTCATGCAGGTTTAGTGGACACAATTTAGAATAAGGTTCAATTTTGAGAAGTGTGTGATGATTCTCTATCTTAAAGTGCTTTTTAAAGCAACATTATTTAGAAGCGTTACTCTGAATATTTAACTTTTAGTATTTTAAAATAAACTGAGAAATGTAACTTTCTAAATTTCTGAAATAGATATTGCAAAGTAAAGAAGTTCTAGGAAACAATCTACCATGTTAGAATACGACTTCTTAAAATTCCCCTAGATTTTTTTTTAGGCCTCTTTAATTTCTGCGGCCTCTTTTGTCTATGTATTTAAAGGTATTTAGAAATTAAACTCTCAGGTTCTGGTCCTGCAAAGGTTTTAAACCTGTGCTTAACTTTACATATTGTGATTAGTTCTGCTGAAGTTAATAGGACTATACACCGTGTATAAAGTTAAACATGGTTAAGTCTCTGCAGCGTCAGGGTCTAAAATAATTTAGACTAAAGGACTGAAATGCAAGATATTCTTCATTTTACCTTTACCTGTGCAGAGATGGGGTTTTTGTACTAAAACAAAGCAAATTACTGAAAACTAGACTGTTGCAGACCACTTAACCTTTTTGAAAAAAAAAATTCTGAATGAATATTTAGTAAAAATATTTCTCTTCTTTTTTTTTTTCCAGCAAACCACAGTAGTCAGAGGACCCATTCCATCAGCTAGTGTAGCTCCTAATATAGCCTTCTCCACAACTTTGTTAGGAACTTTACCAGTTGGTGCAGGATTTGTTCCAGCAGCCTCATTTTCAGAAATGTACACACAGCCTCTGGCTTCTTCTTTGGAAAATTTTTGTTCCTCTTTAAATACCTTTCCAATCAGTGACTCAAAAAGAGGTAAGGAATGAGTCTCTGTTTAATCTTAATTTAATAGGGAGTGAGAGAAGTCTGTGAATGGTAGTGAGAAGTCAGCTGTCAAAAAAAACATTAAAGGTTTGTGGTGAAATGTTCAGGCAATTTGACTTGCCTCTTTTTTAAATATATCAAATATATAGTCAATATATACTGTCAAGAATTAAAAATAAAGCAACTGTTCATGTGATATCTATGTAAATGTGTTGTAGGCGCCCTCTGCTGGTTCTGCATGAACTATTAGATAGGTTTTCCTAAAGTTGTTTTGACGAACCTGAGAGGGAAGTGAATTAAAAAAAAAAAAAAAATGCTTAACACTGAATCTAATTAGGTGTAAGTGATGATTAATACTGAGATCAGTAATGAGCTAAATAAATAGGAAATATGCAATAAACTAGAGCTGAAAAAATAAACCCCCTTATATCAGTCAAAAATCTTGTAGTTGTACATTCTTTGTAGAAGAATGGCTATTGCAAAATTTTGGTAGACTCTCCCAAACCATGTCCACAACCAGGGATTTGAAAGTGAACTGTTGCCTGTTTGCCCACCTTTTACATTCTGGACCTCTCTCTCTTCGGTCTGTCCTTACAGTGACTGCCTCAACACATGATCTGTGAGGCTGCTATTAAAGTTAATCCACTGATTAACTCAAGATGACTTACGTTGTTTTTCTGTCCAGAGACTACAAGGCACTTGCATGTAGTGGGAAAAGATATTGACCCCTGTCACCTCTTTAGCAGGTGCAAGTCTTACATCAATAAAATGTGCTGGGAGGGGAAATAACTGAAAAATTTGTTTCTTAATCACTGTCCAGATCTATCCAGAGATGGAACACCAACACTTAACAGCAATAATTCCTCTCTTTTACTTGTAAGTATCTTTACATTTTCTTTCACATGGATTAAAACTGTAATATTTAGTCATCAGGGCTTAAGGAAGTTTCTATTTTTTTTTTAATTAAAGTTTTAAAAATGCAGGGATAGCTTTATCCACCATTAAAATGTAGCAACCGGAGTAGGAAAACAGTAGCTGTTGAATAGTACACAGCAACTCTCCAAAACAGAAAGTTTAAAAAAAACAACAACCCCAAAAACTATTTTCTGAAAATCCAGAGGGAATTTTAGATGAGTAAATTGTATTTACTAGTGTCCTAGCCAATTTTTGATTTTGGTAAACTTTTTAGCAAAAAGCAGCATTGAAGCTTAAAATGACCACAAGTGGTCACAACTGTCTGAAACGTTATCTCTTATGGGTTTTGTCTGGACTGCAAGGTGGCAAGACAGCAAATAAGGGGCAGTATGGAACTGCAGTGGTCCACAAGCAGGGCAATAACAATATTGTGACTAAGACTCTCAATCTGATCTGTATTGTAGTTGCATCTGAAGCTCATGTATCTTATTTTACCCAAATGTCTACTCAGCAGTGGGTGGCAGGTGTATAGGTGGCGTAGAGTGGAGCTAGTGATTTGCATACCCTCAGTCCACCAGCTACTGCACTTCTCCCAATGCCAGTGTGGGGTCTGGCAATGTATGCAGCCTGTAATGGGGATATGGGCTCCTTACCTCCCTTTTTCTCCTGTGTGGATACACAGCCAGGCTCGCAATTGAGCCCTATATGAAGACAATCTGATGTTTTGAGGAAAACTTTCACTAACTAAGTTCTAGTTGTGGAGATATTAAAATGAGGTTGACAGATCAAGTTAAATCTTGTTTCTTCTGGCAGATAAATGGCCCCAATACTTTGTTTGGGACTGAGGATTACATGGGAATTGCAGGTCAAACTAGGAATGACTTTTCACATGTTTTTAGCAGTGGAACTGCTAACATATCTGCATCACTTGTTGGAAGAAACCCATTGGAAGGTACACATGAACTAAGACAGGCCTGCCAATTATGTTTTGTCAAAACAGGTAAGGAGCACAGGAAGTCAGTTTGATCTATAATTAAATACATATTTACTATATCAGTGTTGTAAATTAAAATGCTATTGGTTTCTAGAAGTGCTCTTGTGTATCATTTACAAACAGAATATGGATCTGAATATTGAGTCTCAAAAACAGTTGCAACCATTTTTCTACCTTTTTCTTGATTTCGTGGTCTTGTCCTAATGAGTTCTTAATTTCTAAAACCACCACCAATCACTACATGCTTTCCTCATGCTGAAGGCTTACTGTGTAAAGTCATTCACGTTCTGTATTCACTTTCCTCCCAACCCCCAGGGTACTCTGAAGAATGACACCTTTGCTCAAGACTTAAAAACTTGCAATACCCACTCTGGTCATGGGGAATTGAACAGCAATTCAAAGTACCTGGTAACCTTCACATCCCATCTGTTTTATTGTTCTTTCAAACTAATTCTAAATCATTATCGTGATGCTTCCAAACCTTAGCAATAATTATTAACTTCACTTTATTGACACAGAGGGTCTTAACCTATTTTGGGCCATTCAGACAACTAATCTTTGAGGTCTGAGCTGTTGCTGTTACACAGCTGTATTCTAGAAGCAACTTTTTTTTTTTTTTTTCATAAAGACTAATCTTAAAATCAAGCACTATTCTTCAGGTTATAGACATTCTGAAATATTAGAGCAATAAAACATATATAATATTTCTAAAATTACACTGACATATCTAGGGAATGGTTATTGTAGTTTGCAGTTTATTATCTGTAGTTTTTAATACTACTTTTGTTATTGTGTAAGGAGGATCAACAGGTGATTTTTGAAATGCCACATATACATGATGTTTAATAAAAAGCAGCAGATAGAAAATGCTGAAGGATGAACTTTAAGATGTATCCATATGTTGGCCTTTAACAAAGCATCGGTTTCTTCCCTTGTTTCTTTGCATCCCCTGCTTTTCCTATCCATCTCTGAAACCACACAGTTCCACCATGAACTTTTTGTTCAAAGAGAACCGGACAGGAATGCACCAGACTCTATTCTTAGTGGGTTATGGTAACTTTTTATTGACTGGTATGGACACTGAGCATTGGAAACTTTAAAATCTATTTGCTGGTATACATGCATTCTGAGTATTTGTGGCTTTGGAAGCAAAATAGACCTATTTTTGAACACTGTATTTAGCACATGACAGTTAAAACACTACCAACTAGACCATGGGGCTGGTATTGTATTCCTACAGAATGCAAAAGTTGACCTTTTACTTGAGGTTGTGTTCTGTCTTTGAATTCACTCTTTGGCTGTTCAAGTTCAATAAAAATTAAATATTTAGTTGACTGAATTTGGGATGTTAGTTGCATGGTTCTCAATGACTTATTAGAGATGGGCAATTAAAGGCCCAAAACAAATTTATGAAACTTTACCCATTTGAGCCTGCAAAAACAGAAAAATACAGCTGGTTATTCTCATGCAGAAGCAAAGGAAGACTGTAAAATCTTCCTAAAATTACCTTCTATTTTTCATGTTGAGTCTGGTCTTGTAAGTATTTGCATAATTTCCTTCTTCTCTTCTCCCCCACCCCCTTATTTAAGATTACTTTGGCTCTTCACATTTATTGGTTCAAGTAAGAATTCTTAAGTCGGTTCACGCATTTCATATTTGGACATGTGCCTGAATACAAGTGCCACAGTTATTTGTAACTTATGTAAACGATAAACAATTTTTCTATTATTTTAGGGCCTAAGTTATTGGATTTCACTTACCATCCCAATTTAGAGCATAAGTGTAAAAAGGATATTCTAATTGGTAAAAGAAAGAATTCTGAAGATAAATCATGGAAAAAAATACGTCCAAGACCAACAAAGACTCAATATGTAGGACCATATTATATATGTAAAGGTATGTTTAAAATACGGAAGTTACATAGTTTTTACTGAATTAACAAGGAAACTTAACTTGTTTGAATACAAAATTAATTGCAAGGTTTTAATTCCTATACTGAATATAAAGTAATGCATGTGCATTTTTTGTTATAAAATGTAGAATGAAGCTCCATTGTTTATAGGTATTTTTAATATTTCCGAGGAGGTTTAAGTGAAACCCATCATGAAAACGAATGTGATTATTTAGAGCATATTCTTCCTCTAATTATAATTATTTATTTAAAACACATGAAAATGTATTGGGCTATTTCTAAATAGAGCAGACTCTAGTATCCAGAACCTCCAAGGTCACAAGGACACTTAATGTAAAAGTAAGCATTGCTACATAGATTCTCGGTATGAGCCTCTGCTTATGACTTCAGGGAGCTGATTAGTTTATCACAGATATTATACATAAATTAACATTTGTACTCCCAGCTACAGAGAAGAGAGTGGATATCTGTGGAAATATTTTTCTGTTTTTTGCTTGAAATAAAGGACAGCTGGAGGCTGTGAGGATAATTGGGGTACACATGCAAGCTCTAATGGACACTCCACATCTTCTGAGGGGTTCCAAATGTAGTAAAGTTATTTTCCGGCTATACTGAAAGAAAGACAGGAGACTCTTGATATGGATTTAATCAGGCCACAACTTTATTATTAGATGTCTGGGACTACCTGGCAGATAAAAGTGTCCAGTGCAGGCAACTCCATGTTTATTCAAATAACTACCCGGGGCTTCCGGGTAGTTTAATCCGGGTCCCCCAGCCAATCAACGGTTTGGGCCTTGCCATCCACTCCCACTTGTAGGAGAATTAAGGTGGGCTTTAAGAAAGGGGGTTGGGTCCCTGCCGTACCAATCATAGGAGTCCCCAACTCCCCCTGTTCCATTCCTTTAACCAGCACCTCCTTTTAGGTCTTTAACCAGGCCATTTATCTGGTCACTGAGTGCCTTCCTTGTGGAGTTACCTGCACTGGACATCCACCCCACACTTACAAAATGAGTTGCAACATATAGCCTAACCACCTTTTCTCCACACCAGAAAAGGTCTACCCTGACACCCCCTTTGGAGAATGTGGGGGGAAAACACCTCACTCCACTGAAGTTTAATATGGGGGTGAGGGGAAAATTCCTTCCCTTCCCTAAAAAGGCAATTAGCACAATAGCCACAGCAGGTCCTAACCCAACCTGATATTTGCACCTTTAGGGAAGGGAGGGTGGGTGCTGCCTTGCCTGCTGGGTGGAGAAAAGGCTTCCCATGCCCAGGGCTTGCACATTTAAAGCCTTCTGCCCCTTACATTCCCTGGGGGTGAGTCAGCACCACAAAGCTGATGACCACTCACCTTTTTGTGGCAGTTTCTGACCTCCTGCCTCCCCACCATAAAGCACTGCTACCTTAAGCCTGGACAGTGTTCCCCTTGGTTAAAGGTGCGATGTGGTCATTCAAAGTGAAGTTTTGCAGAGAGGAGTAAGACCAGAAAAGTAGATTCATTTACAACAGAGGTGGCTCTTCATCAGACTTTCTGAAATGCAGAGTTAAGATCTAGTGATGATAAATGTGGCTGTGTAAAAGCGATGTCAAATTTAACTTTTATTTCATGTCATCCTAGATGTTGCTGCTGAAGAAGAGTGTAGGTATCCAGGCCACTGCACATTTGCGTATTGCCAGGAGGAGATAGATGTGTGGACTCTAGAGCGCAAAGGAGCCTTTAATCGAGAAGCTCTCTTTGGAGGAAATGGAAATATAAACTTTACTGTATCCCAACTCCTTCAAGAACACCACGGACTATTTATGTTTCTTTGTGAGGTGCTTCTTTAAAGGCATATTTGACTGCTTTTTTGTTAAAGATATGAAACAATTTTAAACAGTTTTTCATTTGACAGCTTTGCTAGATAGTAAGGTGAACTGCTTATGGAATGATTTGGTTCATGACTAACTTGTAGGGTGACCAGATGAGATGAAGAAAATATCGGGACACCGGGGGGGAGGGACCCAAAAAAAAAAAAAAGAGCAGAGTGCTCCCGGCGGTGCAAAATATCAGGACAAAAATTGCGTCCTAACAGATATCTAGGACAAACGCTCAAAATCGGGACGGTCCCGATTTTATCGGTATGTCTGGTCACCCTACTAACTTGTAAGCATTGAGGTGCATGTTGGATAATAGTTTGCACAGTCTACATCCCTAGTAGAATCTTTAGCGGTTTCATATATGAAACATATATTCAACTTTTTTCTTTAATCCCTTGTTTTTGTATTTCAGAAATGCTTTGATCACAAACCTAGAATAATAAGCAAAAGGAACAAGGATAATTCTTCTTCTTGTTCTCACCCTGCCATGCATGACTTTGAAGATAACAAGTATGTCTGAAATATACTCGATATACGTTTCAAATTAAAAGTACAGTAGAACCTCAGTTACAAAGGTTATTTGTAACTCTGAAATGTCCGTAACTCTGAACAAAACATTGTTTGTTTTTTTTTCAAAAGTTTACAACTGAACATTAATTAAATACAGCTTTGAATCTTCACTATGTGGAAGAAAAATGCTGCTTTTAACCATCTTAATTTAAATGAAACAAGCACAGAAACAGTTTTCTTACCTTTACAAAAAAAAACATTTTTTTAAAACTTAACCTAGTAAAAAAATAAGATATGTTACAATAGTACTGGACAGATGCCCCCCGGGTTACGCAAACCCGACTTACGCAAATTCGCACTTAGGGAAAAAGTTCCGTAAGCTAGAAATAGGAGGGGTTTTTAATTTTTTTTTTTTTTTGCGTAATTGTCAGGTGTATACGTTTCCGACTAACGCAAAATTCGAGTTAGGCAAGGTGTTCCGGAATGGAAAGCTTGCGTAAGTCAGGGAGTGTCTGTATTGTATTTCTTTTCTTTTTTTGGTCTCTGCTGCTGCCCAATTGCATACTTTTTGATTTTTAAATTGTGTGTGTGGTTGACCAGTCACTTCATAACTCTGGTGTTCGTAACTCTGAGGTTCTACTGTAGTAGAGATTTCAAAGCATTTTGAATTCTAATTTTCATTCCACAGCTGCAGATTAGCTTTCTCCTCTTATTTGCTAGCAGTCTGGTAGTTTTGCTTCGGTAGTAGTAACAATACAGACTTTTTAGCCAACCAACTTTAAAAACATAAATTTTGCCTGACAGCATCTTTGTGCTATAGGTTTTGCCTTTATCTTACAGGTGGGAAACTGAGGCAAAAGGTTCTATCACCAGCAGATAGTTTGCTTTGAATTAATGCATTTGTTGCATTTTCTTATCTAAAGTATAGTCCTGCATCATTAATTATAAAAGTGATGATAACTTCTTTTTCAATACTGAAGAAAACCAGTGATATTGATCAGCTACTCCCATGTGTTTGAAACTATTAACCATCAGTGCCCCTTACTAAGGGCTTCTGTATCTGGCAAGCTACATTGGCTTAACTAAAGGTGTGACTTTAAACTGATAAAGTTAAACCATTACAAACCCCTCTTATGTCAGCTACAGTATGACGTTTCTTTTTAGCTTAAACCTGTTTCTAATTGACTTAAGCTAAACCAAAATAAGTTACTCTTAAACTGAAATAAGAGCATCCACATAAGGGTTTGTATCAGTTTAATTAAACTGGTGCAAGTTTGTGTGAGGATAAGGTTTGAAAGCATATCTAGCTTCATTATTTTCTGAGGTAAACTGTAAGTTTAAAAAAACAAAAGATCCCACAGTGCTCCTTCTGTGATTTTTTTTTATATATGTATGAAAGTTACAGCTATTTAGACTACAATGAGAGCACTATTAAATATATGGGGACTCTACCATCTGTAGGAAATACATTTACAATGTTTGTGTGTTTCTCATTCTAAGTAAAGTAAACACTGCAAATATGAGAGTAAGATAAATACTGTGAAGTCAGTCCATTTTTTTTTTAAATGCAAGCCTACGAATAGTTATTGGACAGCACTGATTTCTGAGACATTTCTCTCCTGCCCTCCCTCTCCCCCTTCTCCGCCCCCTACCTCCTCCCCCCCCCCGGCTTGGCCTGCAAATGGTTAATTTAGACCCTAATTCTGTAAACTGCAGACTCTGTTCCTGTTCAGAGTTCCATTGGTTACAGTGGGGCTTCACCTGGTCTTAAGCATCTACCTGCATCAATGGGCTTGCAGGAACAGGACTTGAGTTTGGAGAGCACTTTATTCAAATTTCTTCTATTGAATTAAAAAAAACTATAGTATAAAATGACTGAGTGGGGGTGTTTCCAGTGGAGTCCTGCAGTGATCAGTTCTTGGCTCAATGCCAGTCAGCATTTTATCTGTGATCTAGAAGAAAATATAAAATATTGCTGGTAAAATTTGTAGGTGAAACACAGGTTGGTGAGGTAGTAAATAAAGGCCTGCGTATAGTGAGATTTAAAGTTCATTTCTTAGAGTGCTTGCTCATATCGATTCCAATTAGGTGTGGACACGCGTGCGCATGATTGTCGGAGAAATTTTCTACCCTAGCAACACCCGGTGGGTCGGCTGTGGAGCCTCCTGGAGTGGCACCTTCATGGCGCTGGATATATACCCCAGCCGGCCCAGCGCCCCCTCAGTTCCTTCTTACCGCACGTGACGGTCATTGGAACTGTGGAACTTTTGATGTTCTCCACTTTCCCTAGCGTTCTTTTTCCCCATAGTTTATATAATTGTTATTATAGTTAGTGTAGTTATAGTTAGTGATTGTGTACATAGAGTTAGGAGAGTGGGTTGGAAGGGGTTTTCCCCTCCTCCCCGCCTGCCTCTTGGGCTCATGCCCAAAGCTCCGGGCTTTAAGCCTTGTTCAGCCTGCTCCAAGCCTATGCCAATGGGCGACCCCCACAACTCCTGCTTGAAGTGCTTAGGGAAGTCTCACCAGGCTGCCAAGTGCAAGATTTGTAAAGCGTTCCGGCCCCAGACCAAAAAGGAGCATCCTTGTCCCTGGTCACAGATGCTTCGTCCCTAGAACGGGGCGCCCACCTAGGGGACCTCTGAACACAGGGTCTATGGACCGCAGCCGAGCTATCTCTACACATCAATGTATGAGAACTGATGGTAGTGCGCCTGGTGTGTCAGGCATTCTGGGAGCGTCTACATGGGCGTTGCGTGGCAGTCCTCACAGACACCATGGCCATGTTCTACATCAACAAGCAAGGGGGGTCCTGGTTGTCCCCCCTCTGTCGGGAAGCCATTCATCTGTGGGAGTTCTGTATAGCCCACTCTAGCCATCTGGTGGCGTCCTTTCTCCTGAGGGTCCAGAACACACTGGTAGATCGCCTCAGCAGGTCCTTCCAGTCTCACAAATGGTCGATTCGTCCAGATGTCATCCACTCCATCTTCCTCAGGTGGGGATTTCCCCAGGTCGACCTGTTCGCCTCATGCAGCAATCGGAAGTGCAAAATGTTTTGTTCTCTCCAGGGGAGTTCCCCAGGTTCGCTGTCGGATGCCTTCCCGATCCTGTGGAAGGACCAGCTGTTCTACGCGTTCCCTCCATTCCCGCTAGTCCACAAGGTCCTGCTCAAAGTACTCAGGGACCGAGCATGTCTGATTCTGGTCACCCCTGCGTGGCCAAGGCAACAATGGTATACCACGTTGCTGGAGCTATCGGTAGATGCTCAGATTCCACTCCCGCTTTGGCCGGACCTGATCTCACAAGACCACGGCCGCCTCTGTCACCCCGACCTGCAGTCCCTCCATCTCACACGTGGATGCTGCATGGCTAACTCAGTCAGACCTACTCTGCTCACACTCGGTGCAGCAGGTTCTGATAGGTAGCAGGAAACCCTCCACCCGAGTCACATACCTGGCCAAATGGAAGCGTTTCTCCTGCTGGTGCGCTCAGTGCGACACACCCCCTTTGCAGGCATTGGTGCCTCTTCTCCTAGACTATCTCCTATCCCTAAAACAGCAGGGTCTAGCGATATCATCGGTTAGGGTGCACCTGGCAGCCATTTCAGCTTTCTACCCAGGAGAACATGGTCGCTCTGTCTTCTCCAACCCGACGGTTGGTAGGTTTCTTAAGGGACTGGACCGTCTCTATCCGCAGGTGCGACAACCGGTCCCGGCGTGGGACCTTAACCTGGTCCTTTCCAGACTCACTGGACCCAGGTTTGAGCCAATGGCCACCTGCTCACTCCTCTACCTCTCTTGGAAGACAGCCTTCCTTGTAGCCATCACTTCAGGGAGGTGCGTATCTGAGATCAGAGCCCTCACGTCGGAACCGCCGTACACGGTTTTCCATAAAGACAAGGTGCAGCTTTGCTCTCACCCTGCCTTTCTTCCCAAGGTGGTGTCAACTTTTCACGTCAACCAGGACATTTTCCTCCCGGTCTTCTATCCAAAGCCGCACGCTACACAGAGGGAGCAACGGCTGCACTCCCTCGACGTTCATAGGGCCCTCGCCTCCTATATTGAACATACGAAGCCTTTCAGAAAGATGACCCAGCTATTTGTTGCTGGGGCCGACTGGATGAAAGGCCTCCTGGTCTCCTCACAGCATATCTCCTCTCGGATCATCTCCTGTATCCGTGCTTGTTACAACCTGGCCGGCGCCCCAGCCATGCACCTCACCACCCATTCCACAAGGGCCCAAGCTTCATCAGCTGCTTTCCTGGCACAGAGCTGCCACTTGGTCGTCAGTGCATACTTTTGCCTCCCACTACGCAATAGTCCAGCAGTCCAAAGACGATGCTGCATTTGGTTAGCAATTCTGCGTTCAGCGATATCTCACTCCGACCCCATCGCCTAGGTAAGGCTTGGGAGTCACCTAACTGGAATCGATACGAGCAAGCACTCGAAGAAGAAAAGATGGTTACTCACCTTAGTAACTGTTCTTCGAGATGTGTTGCTCATATCCATTCCAAAACCGCCCTCCTTCCCATCTGTCGGAGTTGCCGGCAAGAAGGAACTGAGGGAGTGCTGGGCCAGCTGGGGTATATATCCAGTGCCATGAAGGTGCCACTCTAGGGGGCTCCACAGCCGACCCACCGGGTGTTGCTAGGGTAGAAAATTTCTCCAATCGTGCACGCGGCGCACGCACACCTAATTGGAATAGATATGAGCAACACATCTTGAAGAACAACAGTTACAAAGGTGAGTAACCGTCTTTTATCGAAGAGTAGGTTAAGAGAGAGCTATTGTGGTCTAGATGCACCAATACAGGGAAAAGATTTCTGATATTGTAGAGGACTCTTTAATTTAACAGACGAAGTGGCTGGATGTTGAAGCTAGAGTAACTGAAAATGGAAATAAAATGCAAATTTTTAAATGATGGTAAATAAGCTTCTTAGTACATTTGTGCTTGTAGTACCTACCACAGTGGTCAATAATTGGGGGGCTTCAAGGAGCTACTGCAGTACAAATCATTAGTAACTATTGGAACAGCTTTCCTAGTAACGTGATGGGTTCTTCATCACTTGGAGACTTTAGTGTGCTTTAGAAATCACCCTCATCCTCCAACAGTGCACATTACTGCTATCTGTAGATAAGCCCAACATAATTTCTGCTTAAGCTAGAGACGTGTAAGCTTGATACAAGGGTTACTGGGGTGGAATCCTATGGCCTGTGTTTTATGCAGGAAGTTGGACTAAATGACCTTCGAGGTCTCTTCTAGCCTTAAAAATCTGTTCTTGACAAATGATGCCCTTGGCTGTACACAGTCTACTCACTGACTTCTGTAGGAGTTATGTGTGCACATACATCAGAGGAAGGAGAGTGGGTGTCTATGTAATTCTATGGCAGTTTCCATGACAGTAGAATCCAGGAGCACAAAGAGCTCTGAATACTGCTTATTTGTTACTTTAAAGTTCAAATTTATCAATTTGTGGTGCATGCTGATGTATAAACTCACATTTTTCCAAAGTTTTAATAATTAATTCCTTAAGTGGAAAGACCTCATAGTCACACAGAATTCACTTGTAAAAATTACACAAACAGTAGTGATCTAGGATTACTCTGCCTAGCAGAATATAAGATTATTTTTTTTAAAGAGCTGTCAAAATTAAAATAAAATATGAGGTGGAAAGAATGGTCATGTTGCATGCTTTCCATATGCACAAGGAAGGTCAGTAACTTTACACAATGCTTAAAATATTGATTTCTTTTAAAAAACAGGTGCCTTGTCCACATTTTGCGAGAAACTACAGTAAAGTATTCCAAGATCCGTTCCTTTCATGCTCAGTGTCAGCTTGACCTGTGCAGGCATGAGGTGCGTTATGGCTGTTTAAGAGAAGATGAGTGTTTTTATGCACACAGTCTTGTAGAACTCAAAGTCTGGATAATGCAGAATGAAACAGGTATGTTTGGATTTAAATATTACTCCTACCCCCAGTGCAAAAAGATAAAAGAAATGCAATTAATTGACCCACTAGTCAGTGTCTTCTTATAACTTTCTGTAGTCTTCTGTATATCCAATAAACAATTTGTCAGTTTTACTAGCTAGTGGGTATTAAGTACGATTGCTCAATTAGGAATTAGGAAACTAGCTTTAACTCAAAACTAATAGTTTCTTAATCATAGGACTGGAAGGGACCTTAAGGTCATCTAATCCAGGGATTCGCAACCTTTTTCTTGCTGAGGCCCCCTCAACATGCTATTAAAAACTCCAGGGCCACTTGGGAGTGGGGGCATAGTTTGACTTCTATTTTGCGGGGGCAAGGGCTGGCGGGGCTCGGTTCCGCACAGCAGGGTCCAGGAAGGAAGCACCACCTCAACCCCTGATTCACCTCAGCAGACCACCCAGCCTGTCTGGGTTGTGGGAGGCCACAACCAAAAAATAGAACTCAAATGGGGGACTCAGTTCAAAAAGTCTGAAAACCACTCAGGGTGCAGGCAGGGGGTAGCTGGGGGCTGTGTGCGGGTTGCAGGGGGTAGCTCAGGTTGCAGGGAAAAGGATAGCTAGGGGCTGTGTACCAGGAGGGCTCCCCCTGCGGTGGCTGTTCCCCGAGGGCTCTGCCAGCCCCAGAGTCGCCCCCCCCCCACCTGGGCAGCTCTTACTGGCTTACTGGGAGCTGAGGAGCAGCAGCAGCCCTGGGCACCAGCAGCAGATGGGAGAATGCCACGGCTGCCTGCTCCATGGCACCACCAGCCAGAGGAGCAGCTGCCCTGCACTGCCTAGCTCTGGCTTTTCCACCTATAGCCTGACCAGAGGGATGAGTCTGGGGGAGAGGAGGAGCTAAGGGGGTGGATTTGCCCCCAGACTGCCCCACTCTGAGTAAGGCACTGCAATTTGGTGGTGGTGGGGCAAACCCTTGTGCCCCCCCCCTCAACTCTGCCTATGGGCTCAGGGCTTCTGCCTGCTGGGAGCTTCGGGGGATGAGGGGAAACACCTGGGCTGCTGGCTTCAGCCCCGCGCCACTCCTGGCTTCAGCCCCACAGGGGGCGCTGGGGCTGGGGGCACTGGGTTTCAGCCACAGGGCCCCACGGACCCCCGAAAGGGCTTGCGGACCCTGGTTGAGAACCGCTGATCTAGTCCAGTCCCCTGCACTGATGGCAAGACTAAGTATTATCTATACCATCCCTGACAGGTGTTTGAGGTTTTTAGCTTTCATGTTTTAATTTTATTACAAAATTGCTTTGACTAGAAATTGAGATATTTACTTTGAAGGCAAAGGGGAATATTTCTGCAGTGTGTGAAAGATATTGATCAGGCGTATCTTTTTGTTACAGGTCATTGATCCAGTTTTTTGAATTTTTTTACTTGTCCAGTGTTTTTGTTCCTCTAGCTCTATAATGGCTTAATATTGCTACAAAATTTCCTTATTGTTAAATCTCCTTTCTTCAGGAAAGTGGTGGTCCCTCCAACCAACTTGCAGTGGACCTCAGCTACTCTCTCTACTTTGCATGTGAGGGAACACTGCTTTAAATATTAGTTGGGTTGATCATCCTGGGTGGCGATGATGCCCAAAAAAAGGGTAGTGTGAGCAATGTGGAGATGATACGGTGTTCCGTAGTTGAGTCCCTTTTTTGCCCAGACTGTCACTCTGAACGTACTTCTTCTGTGGAGAAGGAGCATCAGATCAGCTCCACACTCTGTGTCTGGAAGTGTATCGGCCAACTTAGGATCACCCCAGGCCAAGAAAAGTTTCAGAGGAAGACAGTCATGTGGAAGTATACAGAGTCCTTCCAGTTTTCTGTTGCTCTAGCCCATTTGTCTCTACTTGGCCTTTGAAGATTCCTTTTTGTGGAAGGAAGGACAGCTGCTCTTCCATCCTTTCCTGCCCCCCAAAATGTCTAGGTTCAAGGGTAGCTGCTATTTCCTCTTAACCCTATAAACTTCCTATTAAAAGGGTTAGGCCATCCCACAAACATGAGTGTCCACATGGGTTCTTGTCTCCTATGTGTGTCCAGACATCGTCAAGGCTCAATTGATAATTTATAGACTCTGAGGGTTGGAGGACTCTAAACAAGGGGAATGCTCACCTGAATAGGAAGCCCCTTCCTGCCCCTGCTCCAAATCCAGGCACAGACCTATTTTTCTTTTTAAGGACTCTGAAAGTCTGATAGAGTTGATGTCTTTAGTCTTCAGCCTCTCCATGGACATTGGGGAGAAGAAACCTTGGTGAGGCTTTAATTATATGGAAAGGTGTGCAGTAAAAGTCCGTATCTCTGAAGACATTGAGATTATTACAGAGCCTGAGAGAAAAGTGGTTGGAAGACTGGCTATCATTAAAGGCAATGTGACAGTCTTTTACATCCTGCCTATGAGTCTTGCAAGTCTTGTGGGGGTCTCTCTCCTGAGTAATGCTGATCTGTACATGAGGAAGGTTTTTATAGGAGTCTTGTGAACATAAACTGGAGTCTCGTTTTTGGAAAAATGAGCTGGTTGTCAGGAGGATTGTAGCTAGCTTGCCTGTGGTCATTTGCACCAAGGCCTTAGGCATCGGGCTCCAGGATTTGAAAACAGGCTGTTTGGAAGATCCAATTAAACAGAAAACTTAGGCGATGCTGTGAATGTATTTGTGTTATGTGGACAGTGTAGGATTTTAGGATGTCCTTAACTTGTTTTAAGTGCTTGTTTTTTGTAAATCTTGCGGTAGGTAACACCAGTGTCTCTTTGGCAACCTCAGCTGTTTTTGGGGGGGATTCAGTAGCCCTTGAACATGTATATGAATAAAATTTCCAAATATTCATAATTGTCTAAGACCTTTGTTTTCTCCTCTGCAGGTATGTCACATGATACTATTGCTCAAGAATCAAAGAAATATTGGCAGAATATGGAAGCAAATGCACATGGAGCACAGGTATTTCCACTCGCATCTTTCTCAGGAAGCAAATTTATGTGGGACTAGTGTGATTAGTGATGTACTGGTTTTGATGTCAATGTTTATAACACGATTTAACTGCTAGTTTATATCCAAAATGGTTGTCCTGAGCATATGCCCCAAATGATTCCCTCTTCTTTCGCCCCGCCCCTTAAAGAAAAAAAATTAAGCTTTCTGGATACTTCAGATATTCCCAGATTTCTCGTTACACACGTGCAGTTACTTTTTTCCACTTTGCTTATTTTGTCATAAGCAGAGTATAAACCTTCAAAAATGTATTCTTTCGAATTCTTTCTTCAGCTGAGGACCTCGCATAAATCCTTTTCTAGTAGTTTGTTCCCATGTATATTTTGTTTATACAGCACATTGCATGCCCATTGCCACAAGCTCTGGGTGCATTTATACAATCTAAACAAAATTAACATACTGTCATTAACAGAAACTTCTAGTTTTTAAGATTGCAAATCTAGGTCTTTTTGATGTACTTATAAGCTCTCTAGTATGTAACACATCTAGAAACATTTTATAACCCTTTCTTATCTTCAGGGGTACTTAATGATTTATTTATGGATTTCTCTGCAGATGCAAATCACCATTTTAATTTTTTTTTTTTTTTAATTTAAGGTTCTTGGCAACCAAATGAAGCATGGATCTCTAAATTTGAAAATGAAGTTTGTATGCGCCCAGTGCTGGAGAAATGGTCAAGTTAGCGAGCCAGACAAAAACAAAAAATACTGTAGTGCCAAAGCAAGACACCCGTGAGTAACAGATAACGTCAAATGCATAATGTCTCTTAGTAAACCATTTTATAAAATCTTCTGGGTGATCTGTATAGGAAATAAGACTATTAAAAGGGATGCAAAAAAGCAAGTACAGTTGAAGTAGAACTTGGCCTGAAAGGCTGAAGACTTTAAAGTGTGTTCATAATCAAGAATAAAAAATGCATGTTACACACTTCAGTTGACGGTTTATGCTGACTTTATTTTTCCTTTAACTCACAACCATGACGGGTGTTTGAGACTTCTTAAATAAATTGCATTAAAACATATGGCTTTGGGGCTCTTTAGGTCCAACCATTATCTTTATTATTGACAAATAGTACGGTATGTAGATGTATTCTATGTATTTGAATGCTTCCATATTCCTTAGATGGACCAAAGATCGTCGTGTGGTGCTGGTGATGTCTAATGAGCGTAAGAAGTGGATGACCATTCGCCCTCTTCCCACGAAGAAACAAGTGCCTTCGCAGTTTGATGTATATGTTTATCTAAAATGATCTTTTTAATTAAGACACTTAAGTCACTGGAAAATACTAGTAAAGGGCCCGATTTCTGCAGCCACTGTGTGTGAAATGTCTATTGAAATCAGTGGGAGTCATTGGAGCAGCTGCAGATCCAGGTGCTAGGAAGGACTGAGCTCATTTTTTATTGCTGAAGCTCCTCCAAGTCCGTGAAACTTCAGTAATAAAAGTATATAAGGTATTAAGTAATCTCATTTGAAGTCTGTAAAATATTTTTATATAGTTCTCATAAAACTCTAATCAAAAGAGTGCATAATAGTTTGAGAATGAGACACACTCCATACAATATTAGAAGAGACCAGGAATTTCATTTCTTCTTGTGCAGTTGTCAAGATGAGTTTGCAAAAATCCTGCTTCCTGGGTTCTGACAACTCATTACTTCAAAAGGGCTCTGTTTTCAAAGAGCATTGTGTGATTTATTACAGTGAATGGGAGGCATTCAGCTAACAACGTAATGCATAAATTTAACCTTACATATTTGGAGTACTGTCAAAAGTAAATAATTTGAATTCCTGCATAATAGAAATATAGCACAGACCTAAAATGTTATGTTCTAATCATAGTGTGATTTTCTAAGTCATAACTATCTGCATTCAACCTATATTTTCTGCTAGCTTTGCAGACTGATGAGCCTTTCTGTAGCTAGTGCTTCATAAGGCTTTTTAAGACTAGATAAGATCAGTGTGTTATATGGGCTGCATCCAATACTACCTGTATGGCCCTGAGGATGTCACATGAGCCACAGCTGTGTGCTGATTGGGCCACAAGTGGCCTGTGGGCCACAGGTTGAGAACCATTGCTCTGACAGCTTATTTGGAAGACAACTATTTATTTGAGTTATAGTAATAGTAGCAGCTTGTCTGCTTATCAGAATGCTAATGTCCCTGAAGTAAAGCTACAAAGATCTTTCATCACCCATCATAACTTAACATATGCCTAAAAGATATTTTTTTAATTCATATCTAGTTATGCAATCATATTGCTTCAGGCAAGAAATGTCAATATGTTGGAAACTGCTCCTTTGCTCACAGTCCTGAGGAGAGAGAGATGTGGACCTATATGAAAGAGAATAGTAGTAAGTAAAAAATGTGTAAAGGTATTAAACACATACATGCTATAAATCCTGGGTTTTCTCTTTTTCATCTCTCTCCTACAATAAGTACCTCTCAGTCAGTTTTCCTGTAGCCTTCCCTAGGCAATCTGGTGGGTAGATTTTTCTTCAGGTTAACCCAACCTCCCTCTCATTATACAAAATTAATGTCTAATCCATAGTAACACCATTTTAATATAGATTCATATAAATACCAGGTGATCCACTATGTGACTGAAATTAGTAATTACTGTCAGTGCAGTTTTTAGCTTTGAAGATTCTTGAGTGAGTAAGAAGAATTGGTTGAATGCAAAAACACCATTTGCAACCCTTTGAGAGGATCAAATTCCTGTTCAGATCAGCTGTATTTGTACTTATCGTTTTTGCAAATTGGGTTTTGTTTGTATATGGGGGCTGGCTGGCTGCAAAAGTACCAGTATTCACATGTAAACAAAAGTATTCACTATTCATTCTTGGGTTTTACATTTGTTGTCCAAATCAGGGAGGTTATTAGGGAGAAATAATACCATGTGACTGATCTCAAAGAACAAAGATTGAATGACTGAAGTGATATTAACATTGATTTGCAAATGAGGAGACAGGATAAATATCAGGAAATGTATTTGTAATGCATTTGACTAGCTCTAATAACAGGATTAATGATAAAATCATAGATCAGCATAATAGGGCCCAATTGCAATTGGGGCCTTTGGGTGATACGTAATATAAATATTTGCTACTCATATTAGGTAAATCTTAATTTCCCCTACTTTGGTGTCTTGGAAGAAGGTGGGTCAGACTAAGAGGCCAAAGTTTCACATAGCTGTCATTATTAGCTACTGTGTCTCTCTCCTCCCTTCAGGTCTGCAATTTGTCTTTCCTTTTCTGCTTATACTACATAGGGCCTAAAGATATCTGTGCTTTATTTCCAAAATGTGTCTGCAAACTCAGTTATGTATTGTACTCACTCTGGCCTTAATTGCTGAATACTTATTTTAGCTTCTGATCTTGTTAGTTCAAGACATGGAGCAGTTGTATGAAATGTGGCTAAAGAGTCAAAAACCAGAAAAAGGAGAAGATACAGCTACTCAAGCAAACAAAGAAAATGGGAAGCAAATTCATATGCCAACTGACTATGCTGAAGTTACAGTAAGTAATGCAGGTTTAGTAATTATCCTAAACTCTGGAATTTTTTTTGCATGTAATACTAAATACTATGTTCCTTGCTCATACAACAGTCACTGAAATCCTTGTATGCAGTGTTGTTGTGGCCATGTCAGTCCCAGGATATTAGAGACACAAGGTGGGTGAGGTAATATCTTTTATTGGACCAATTTCCGTTGGTGAGAGAGACAAGCTTACGCAGAACTGTTCCTCCTCCTGAAGAAGAGCTCTGTGTAAACTCGAAAGCTTCTCTTTCTCACCAACAGAAGTTGGTCCAATGAAAGATATTACCACACCCATCTTGTGTCTCTGAAATAATCGTAGTTAGCTAACATGGAGTCATGCTGTGGACCGCGCATTAGTGCTGCTCTTCAGAATCTACAGAGCCTGGGGAGGGGACAAAAACCTCAGCTGATGACTCCATATAAACAGACTTTAAAATTGTTACTGTTTATTAGCCTATAATTGTTTCTTTAGCTAATCCAATATTAAACTGTGTTAAGGAGCAGTTTTATGCATGAAGTATTGATTTTTCTTAATTTTTTTAAATGTGTGTAAACCAGGTGGACTTTCACTGCTGGATGTGTGGAAAGAACTGTAATAGTGAGAAACAATGGCAAGGTCACATCTCTTCAGAAAAGCATAAGGAGAAGGTATTCCACACTGAGGATGATCAAAACTGTTGGCAGCATCGGTTTCCAACTGGATATTTTAACATTTGTGATAGGTATGTAGCATTTATATTTGAGATGTCAAAGATGCTCACTCACAATTGTGCTATTGCAAATATAGGCAGATACTATACTTGCTGCAGTTACCTGAGATGGTGAACAGTGATTTTAATTTTTTTTGTAATGACACCCACTCTATTAGTATGCATTGTTGAAATCTTATGCAAAGCAAACAATTAAATATCAATATTTTAACATGAATACCTGAGTGACCAGATATTTAGTGTATTTTAATGCGTGATGAGAAGGTTTGGCTTTGAGTGCCAGATGTGGAGCTATGTGGAAAGGGTCAAGCCTTTTTGTGTTAGGATGAAACTTTGTTTAAATAATAGCATTGGTACATCACAGCTATTGCTGTAAATATACCTCTCTATTTTCCTTAATGAATTACCTGTAGAATACAAGAAATGTATGCAGTCCCACCCACTATTCTCATGTAACAAAGTATCTTGAAATTATGGGGTGTTCTTTGCAAATCACATATTCACTTGTCCAAGAAAATACAGTCACTGGAAGCTATCTATGAAATTCAGGTATGTTCCAAAGGACCCTACACACCAAACTGGCCTGCTGGCTTTCTCAACGCTGGTTAGTATACTCTACTACCCTGTCTTGTATTCCAGTTTTGGAGCACTCAACCTTTGCACCCAAGCCACTTGGCCTCAGGTGGACAAATTAACATGCTTTAAATCACTGGAGCCAACCCGGTTGGCTTTGGAGTCTGGGATCTAAGGTTGGAGCTCCAGACTGCAGGCGTTTTCTGTGGCAATATTAAAATCTTCATTTTATTGATAAAGAGAGAAACTAATGATTGTCACAGCCAGGGATTCTGATGATTTTTGGAACAAACTGAATTTAATTGATAGGTTAATATCTTAAAATGATTTTTTTGGAGGAGGGTGGGTTTGGGCAAAGTGGAGAAATGAGGAGTGGAAGGCCAGAGCTTTGGCTCCTGTCCCCAAAAGACTTCTTCCTTACGTGGTTCTCAAAGACTATTAAAGAGGGTAAACTGAACTGATGCATCTTCATTTTAGAGAAAAAATAATCTCTCTCCTAGAGAATTTGTGCTTCTTTAATAAAGGTCTAATTATACCAAAAACATGGCTAGTAGAAAATATTTAAGACCTTTTAAAACCAGATAGTTAATTCGTGATACTTTTGTGAAAACTATAACACACCAATTAATTTTTTTAACAGATATATGGCTGGTACTTGCATTGAAGGAAACAACTGTAAATTTGCACATGGAAATGCTGAGCTCCATGAATGGGAAGAACGAAGAGATGTTCTAAGAATGAAGCTCAGCAAAGCAAGAAAAGACCACTTGATTGCTCCAAATGATAATGACTTTGGAAAATATAGTTTTTTGTTTAAAGATTTAAACTAATACTAAAATGATGCATTCATGTTACCTTATGGAAGCATAAACCAGAAAATTTGACAGTAATCAAAAGCATGTGACAGAAAAGCAGCAGGTTTTCTGCTTATATTGGCATATATTGTTCCTCCTGAACAGCAAAATATAGTAGATGTAGGGGGATTCAGAAGACCTGTCTGTGCTCTCATGAAACAGAATGGTGAAGTAATAAAAAAGATATAAAGTATTACATGCTTATTCGCCTTCTGTTGGACAGAATGTTATGAAAGAGGCGGAGGAGGAGGGAGAGGTTATAATGTGTAGGAAGCGCCCCTAGTGTTGGTCCTTCAGATGAAAACTTTATGGTAAAATTACAAAACACACGAGGTGTTTTGGGCTAAGAAGAAAATTATGGATGAAAATTCTTTAAATGTTTTAATGGAGAGGATTTGTTTAAAACAAAACTTTGCTATTTATCTCTATGTAGGTTGTTAAAGAGGATTTTCTTATTAAAAAGGATTTTAAGCAAAATAACCATTTAACTACAATATATGTTGAATGGGGTATTTTTTCTCTATTTGTATATTTCAATATAATTTACTGAAAAGGATCTTGGGAGAAAAATGTATTGATTTTTTGAAAATCAAGTAGTTAAAATTCTGTTTCTTGGTCTTTGCTGTTTAAATGATGATTTTGAAAGATTACACTTGTATGTCAGTATTGTGTATTGTATGAACCAATGTTACCTGTAATAAAGATAACTTTACATAAAGCACGTAGCTTCTGATTGACTTCTATTTTGCACGAAACAGTTACTTGCCCATTAGAAAAATCTTTTGAGCAACTAAATATAAACAAATATGTTTAGTTTATCTTCAAGTTGTAGCCGATTTCTTAGAATAGTTTGCTTTGGAACGGCTGCTGACAACCCCAAAAGGGGCAAATGTTAGGAATAGGTTTTTTACACTGGTAGACAGAGTGGTCACTTATGCCGCACATTGGGCAACACAGATTAGGTCAGAAAGTACATTTTAAAAATAAAGCAGTAAAGCTTGCTTTAGCAGATTATTATTAAGTGTCCACCCCAGAGGAATGGGACAAAGTGCTTTCAAGTTTTGGATTAGAAGCATATGGTTCCCAGCCTCTTGTGTTGGGAACTATCTCTCTACCCTCTCTTTTTTTCCCCCTCTTTCCCTTCCCCTCTCCTCCCCCCCCCCAAGTGAATCGTACTTCACAGCCCACTTCAGAGATAGGCCCCATCCAGCTGTGAAAGACCAAAAGAGTTGTACTTTGCTCTGCTCTGAAATGTCACTTCTGAACAAGGTTACCCTCTGGGTCAGAACTATTAAATCTTTCTTTTCTTACTGCATTTTGTCTTTACTGCAGATATGTCTGCCCGTTTCATTCTTGACATTCATTTGTGCTTTTCTTAATCCAGCTCCCCCCAAAAAATCCACTTCCTTTTTAATTTGCTCCTTTATTGGATCATCTGGTTCCACTGGGAAAGCTTTTAAGAATTATTTTAATGGTTTGAATGTGGTTACTGGGATTCAGGCCATAGTTTAGTTCCATACATTTTACATTGTGCAAAATCAGCATGTTCAAGTACTTGCACACTAAAAGCAAGGCTGGATATTGATCTGTCCCTTGTGGTCCATGAAATAAAAGCACAGTGGATTCAGATGATACCTTTAAAAATAGAGCATATGCCATGCATGATAATTGCACTTTACTCTGTGTCCATACAGAAATTACAATAAGGTATACAGGTAACATGGAATATTTGGCTTGTCCCTGAACTACCAGTTGTTAAAACACTAACCTTCATTACACTTGTCTTAGTTTGTTTTAATCAACTTCTAAGATTGAACTAGAACTTCCCTACTGGTCCTGTTCTTTCTATTTGTCAAACATTTCTGCCTCTTTTCTCCTTTCAGTTAACGTACCTACCACCCATATCAACAAGCTGTTCTCCTGGTGCTTGCTCAGCGCATGGGGCTCTCCACCCTTTGTACTCCCTGGCACATACTTCAGGAGGTGAGGGTAGCCTTGTCGCCCGTTTCTCGGGTTTACCTCAAGCACGTCCTCTGGGAGGGTGCTCCCCACCCACCCCAAGCCCTCTGGATCTCTGCGTAGGGCCCTTGCCCCATGAGCCCCCTCGGCCTTCCTACCCACATAGCTGGACCCAGCAGTGCAACCTGCAGCCGGTTTGCCTTTGAATCATGCCAAGGGCACATCTGTACATGCTTGTGCTCCATACTCTCCATTTCCTCACCCTGGTGTCCTGCCCCAAAACTAAGTGGAAGGACCTATTGCCACATATTGAGGGTGAGGAACCCTGGTGGGCCAGCTTATATTCCACCTTAGTCCCACAGTCCACTGGGCATGTTAGTTGGTGGCTCCATCATGGAGCCATGAGCATGGGCATGTACGTGGCACGGTTCACCCCCATTGTCTATGCCTGTCCCTTTTGCAGTGTGAGGGAGACCCTGGCACACATTTACCTTGAGTGTGCCAGGTTGCAGCCCCTTTTCCGACTCCTAGACCTACTGTTGCATTTTTGCCTACACTTCTCCCTCCACTTGGCCCCCACAAAGCCACGGGACCTCCTTGTCAACCTCCTCCTAGTGATGGCCAAAGTGGCCATCTACAATACCAGGGAGAGGATGTTGGCTGAGGGGATTCTCTGTGTCTGTGAAGCCTATTTCTGATCCTCCGTTCACCCATCCGGGCAGAGTTCCTCTGGGTGGCATCTGCCAGCTCCTTTGACACCTTGGAGGAGCAGTGGGTGCTGCCCAGCGTTCTCTGCTTGGTGTCCCCTTCAAGTTCCCTACGTTTGACCCTCTGAAGGTCACTCCTGTCATTTTTTCTGTTGTTCCTCATAATGATTTGAGTCCTGGGCTCAGTGAATCCTCCCCATAGGCTGGGAAGGGTCCTTTAGCTGTTAAACCCAATAAGGTGTTATTTCTTTTATTGTAAGTTACCTTGGATAAGAAACATCACATGAAATGAGGTTGTATAAACAAAACCCCTTTACTGTTAAGTCTCCAACCTTCCTTACACATAGCATGAGTTCATTTTTTGTGGACAGTACTCAAATGGGTAAACGCTTCATAGAAGGGTGCGGTTCAGCTTTTTCACTTGTTCTGGATTTATTCAACCTGTAATATTACAAAAATGAAACAAAAAGAGGGCTTGAAAATTTAGCAAATATCTACTCTGCTGAGACCAATACAAAGAACGGTCTCCAGTTTTCCCACGTTGCTGCTCACAGAGGACAAAATAGCAGCTGTGGAAACGGATCAGGCACCAGAGCTGGCTGAAGATTCAGAGGACACTCAACGTGTACCAATGGGTTCACACTTAGGAAGGGTAGCTCCACAACCACAGAGGTTATATGTTTGTTTGGCTTATGTTTAGAAACAAAGCAAGAAAACAAGGGTTTGGTAGGAGTTTCATGCCGCAGCCGGGTGATGGAACAATTTTTATAGTGGGGGGTGCTGAAAGCCATTGAACCAAACTGTAAACCCTTTATATGATGGAAACTACTTCTTGTCAGGGAGCAGTGCAGCACTCCCCGCAGGCCTAGTTCCAGCACCTATGGGCTGCGGGATCCAGCCCGCAAACCCTGTCCACACACCTCGCAGCTCTCAGGGAGGGTCACTTGTGTTCTGACCATTGTTAAACGGGAAGGAGGCGTGTATCGCCCACTTCGCAGGGACCGTGGGCACTGGATAGGCCCCTGGGTTCTGCGGCGAGGTACCCAGGAGCGGCGCCAGGAGTTTTGTCGCCGTAGGCGGGGGTCCTTCCGCGCTCCCGGTCGGTCGTTGTCGGCAATTCCGCGGCGGGGGGGGGGTTCTTCCGCGCTCCCGGTCTCCGGGGCACTTCGGCGGCGGGTCCCGGAGCGAGTGAAGGACCCGCCGCCGAAGACCCGGAGCGTGGAAGGACCCCCCGCCTCCGAATTGCCGCCCCCCAAATCCTGGCGCCCTAGGCGGTCGCCTAAATGGCAGCGCCGGCCCTGGACGTACCCCTCATCCAACGCCCGGCGCGCTCCTAACACCTTTCCCATCCATTTCTATTGACCGAGGAGGCCTCAGTTGGGGCCGGGAGCTCCCTTCCCCGCGCTCTCTCAGCGGTTCAGGCGCAGCCTCCCAGGCTCTGCGCTTGGCTGCGGCCAGGCCTCAGCGAGGCGCTTCTCGCAGCGCGGGGCCGGGCCTGTGTGCGCCTGCTCTGCGGGCCTTGGCTGGCGGAGCCCGGGCCGGGGCGGGCGAGGAGACGTGGCGGCGTTGGGTTCGCTCGTGCGCGGCAGCCGCCCCCAGCCGTCCCGCCCCAGGAGCCCCTGACAGGCCGGGGGTAGGGAGACGTGTGCGAGTGCCAGCGGCCCGGCCTCGCTCGTCCGCCCCTCCCCGCCCCGGGCTGGGAGGTGATGTCGTTATGCGGAGGCTCCGGCCACTCCGCTGCCCCTCGGCCCCGGCCCCGTGTTGCCCAGATGTCCCGGAGACCCGAGCTGCTGTGCGGAGCTGCTATCGTGCTGGGCTGCGCCCTCCTGGTCACCCTCAAAGTCACCTGCAGGTAACCGGGCCCTCCGGCCGTGGAGATTCACAAGGGGGCTTCCGGCACAGGTGTGCACTCCGGGGGTGCGATGGGCTCCCCTGGGCGCTGGCATGCACCCCCGGAAGCCTTGCTGGGAGAAGGTGGGGGTGTTGGGCGCTCCCTGGGCACTGGCATGCACCCCGGGGAAGCTCGCCAGGAGAACATGGGGGGTGCTGAGGGCTCCTGTGGGTACATGCACCCCACGGGGCCTTAGTATGCAGAGTTGGGAGGCTCTGAGCTGTTCTCAGGGTACTGACATATACCTCGAGGCCTTAAATGGAATATATTGGGCTTTCTAAGCATTAGTACTGGTGGTGCACCCAAAGGTACCTAATGGAGAACCTGGGTCGTCCCTCAGATCTTGCACTGGAAGGACATTAGAGTTAACTGTGCTAGGACACTGACAGGCACCAAGGATTCCCTAATGCAGGGGTTCTCAAACATTTTCATAGCATGCAGCATGTTTTAATAAATAATTGTGTTAGGAACACACACTGCCCTGAAGGGGATACTAACCAGCTGCTTCTCTCCTCTGTACACCAACCTGGCTGGTTTAATGTCATTCTGCTATCCACAGGGACTAAATGCATCATTTAATCAAAATGAGTTTTAATAGCTCTGACCCATAGGAACTGCTCTATGAGAACAGATCTATAATCCTTGTGGTCCAGGTTTCAGAGGAAGGTGCAAAAGCTCCCATGATATACCATATTATGCAATACTGTGGAGAAAAAGTTCAGTCCAAGCCTGATTAGCGCAAAGTTTATTTAACTACTTTTGACATGTAATGGAGATTTAGAAGCAATTAGTTTTGCTTCATGTTTGATCTTTGTGGTAACATATGTTCCGTGTATGTGTGTGTGTGTGTGCGCATGCATGTAGCTTTCATCTTGCTGTGTATGATTAAAATTTTGTTTGGAAGCTCAAAATGCAATCTTAGAAGAACTTGCTTTGGTTTTTATTTCTTTATGCTCTATACATATATTTAGAAGTTTTGACCTTTCTTAGTATATCTATTTAAATATATAAACTAATGACAGGAAGGTAATTCTATTATGCTGTTACCAGAAAAGAAAGTGCAAAAAAGTGTTCAAATAATGTAAATGTGACTTCCATTAAAAAAATTATTTGTGTTTAAATTGATACATGGGAAAGTTGCTGCCTTTACAGCGTCAGAAACTGTAGTGTTCTATACAGAGAACAGTACAGACAGTGGCACTGTAGAGTATTCCTTACATCTCTCCCAATGTACTTTATATTTGACCTGGAGGTCTCAACCTGGACCTCTAATGTTGAGATGGTAGTTTTTCCATGTCTGTTTACTCTCGTTTCTTTTCTAAGAAGTTGCCAGCTGGTAGTAACTGTGATCATGTTTTTTATGATGAAAACTTTCAGATCAATAGACAGTGGACTGAGACTTCTAACTTCTTATTTTACTCATAGGTCAACAAACAGATGGTGACTGCTTTTGCTCACTGTCTCTGAGGGTTAAAATTGCATGGGGGAGGTATATTTCATGCCCACTGCTGTTACCCCGCCTCAGTTTTTTTTTTTTTAATTCCCCTATTGGTAGGACCCTATCAAATTCACAGCCATGAAAAACGCATCATGGATCGTGAAATCTGGCCCACCATGAAATCTGGTCTTTTGTGTGCTTTTAACCTATACTATACAGATTTCATGGGGGAGACCAGTGTTTCTCAGATTGGGGGTTCTGACCCAAAAGGGAGTTGCAGGGGGATCACAAGGTTATTCTAGGGGGGCTGCCCTTACTTCTGCGCTGCCTTCAGAGCTGGGTGACTGGAGAGTGGTGGCTGGTGGCCGGAGAGTGGAGGCTGGTATCTGGGTGCCCAGCTCTGAAGGCGGAGCCCCACCACCAGCAGCACAGAAGTAAGGTAAGTAATAACATACCATGCCATCCTTACTTCTGCACTGCTGCTGGCGGTGGCTCTGCCTTCAGAGCTGGGCTCCCGGCCAGCAGCCGCCTCTCTCCAGCTGCCCAACTCTGAAGGCAACGCTGCCACCAGCAGCACTGCAGAAGTAAGGGTACCAGTATCGCAACCCCCCTACAATAACTTTGTAACCCTCCCACAACTCCTTTTTGGGTCATGACCCCTGCAATTACAACACTGTGAAATTTCAGATTTAAATAGCTGCAATCATGACATTTGTGATTTTTAAATTCCTATGATCATGAAATTGACCAAAATGGACCATGAATTTGGTAGAGCCCTACCTATAGGACACTTTCTCAAGGAAGGGTGCACAGAGACCTCTTCTGATGCTTGCCTTAGTGCAATGGTTCTCAGCCTGGGCGGGGGTCATGGTCTCAAAGCTACTTTCTGGAGCTACAGGTTGTAAACATTTTTTCACAGAACTTAGACTTTCAATTAAAAACAAAAGTATCTGTAGCTCTCTGGCTGCAGAGAAAACCTTTGTAAATAGCTGTAGAATTTAAATTTACTGTACAGGAAGCTGGCAGTGACACCTATATTTAAGTTGTTTATCACCTTTCTTGCGACCTTTACCTTCTGAGAAGCTTTCAGACCTCCATTGTTTGCGGCAGACCTTTGATGTTCAGCAGGCGATAACCCTGTGGGTACAGAAGTGCCATTTTTATCCTTTGAAATTCTGTTAAGCTTTTGTTGAGATATAAGCTATTAAAAATAACCATTTATTTTCTCTTGCCCTCTCAGGAAGACTTTGGCAGCATGCCAAAAGAATAACTAAAAACAATTATTCTAAGCCTGGCCAGCACACACTGTTCTGAAAACATCTGGGAATATCTGGAGCTGCTGTAGCAGGGTAGAGAGAGAACGAGCCGGGCTCCTCTTCTCTCCCTCTCACAACCTTAGCCCAATACATGGCTCATGTTCCCCTCTCGGGGCACTACAAATAGCAGGAACCCTCCTACCTCCTCCAGTAGTAGGGTAGAAAGAGAGAGCCGAGTGGGCTCCCTCTAACCATCCCTGGACCCAGCACGTGGCTGGGGATGCCACATGGCATAACAGTTTCCCCCACAACTGTTGGTGTGAAAGGTGGAGGGAGGAGACCTCAGCTAGGCTCCCCTGGAGCCAGCACCTGGACACAGCAGTCTATCCCCTTCTGCTGGTGCCAGCTAGAGTACCTGGTCCTGTAGCTCAAGTGGTAGCAATCTGTGCTGCAGCACTGCAGGCACACCTTTCAAATCCTCTTGCTGAGGCATGGTGGGGAGATTGTCACAGTTGCACATAAACTTGTTTTTACCTTTATTCATTTAAAAAACACCCAAGTGCCACAAACCTAGGAAATCGCAAATGAAAAACTACATTAATAGAATGTTACTTAGGATGCAAAAATCAAGCATTCAAAAGTTAGGAAATGTCAGATTTTTGGTTGTCTGTGCAATCTTGAATCTGTTCCCTTTTGTTGATGTTTTATGGTACAGTCTTTAATTTTATCTTCACATGCTATTTTTTCCCAAGGACCTTGTTTCAGTCAGTGCATCAGTTGGGTGCACAAGGATGAATTAAAGTTGCACAGACAAGTACAACTCTGGTATTTCCTAATCTTTGAGTGCTTGACTATGCAACTTAAATAATGTTCTTTTAATGTATTTTTGTATACATGGAATATATATATGTATATACTTGCTTTAGAGAGTATGCAAGTCATGAGATGTTCAGTACTAATGTAGAAATTGTATTTTAAAATATATTGTACAACAACTATTTATACTGAATAAGAATGCCAACTTTGGTTATATATGACAAACAAAGATTAAAAATACACCTCTACCCCGATATAACGTGACCCGATATAAGGCGGGTTCGCATACAAGGCGGTAAAGCTCTGACAAGCTGCTCTGAGCAGCGTGTTAAGGGTGCTGGGCCAGGCTGGGGCCGAGGGATTGGATAAGGGGCAGAGGGTCCCGGGGGCGGTCGAGGGCTCCCCTTCCCACAGGGTCTGGGAGGCAGGAGCTGTGGGGGGCACTTTTGGGGGCCCCGCAGTCCCAGAGTGGGCCCTGGGGATTAGCGGGGGGCCGTGAGCAGCCCTCTCTGCTTCCCTCACCCCGGCCCCAGCCGTGTTGCTCGGGGGAAGGGGTTGGGGGAAGGGATCCCCCCCGCACTCACCGGCAGCAGTGGAAGCGGAGCAGCCTGGCCCCAGCCTGCTCCACTCTGCCATCTCCCAGCTGCGGCGCTCTGCTTCCCGCTGCAGGTGAGTGCGGGGGGGCCTCCTTTACCCAACCGTCCCGCACTCACCAGCGGCAAGAAGCAGAGCGCCGCGTCTGGGAAGTGGCGGAGTGGCGTGGGCTGGGGCTGGGCTTCTCCGCTTCCCGCCGCTGCCAGTGAGTGCCTGTCAGGGGGTGGGGGGTGTGGATAGGGGTTAGAGCAGTCAGGGGACAGGGAGCGGGGGGTTGGGTAGGGGGTGGGATCCTGGGAGTGATTAGGGACGGGGGTCTCTGGAGGGGGCGGTCAGGGAACAAGGAACAGGGAGGACCAAAGCAAGTTCGATGTGACGCGGTCTCACCTATAACATGGTGAGATTTTTTGTCTTCCGAGGACCGCGTTATATCGGGGTAGAGGTGTAATGTGTTAGAACATAGTGCTGTTTTTTGTACTGAAACAGGACAAAAGATTCTTGGATATGGGGTTGTTGGAGAAAAAAAGTGGATGGTTTTGCCATAGTGTTTCCAGCAATATAGTTCTAATTAGTTTCTCAGTACATAAGAACGGCCGTACTGGGTCAGAACAAAGGTCCATCTCTTTTAAACGCTGTTCTAGTCCTAGCCTTCACAACCTCCTCAGGTAAGGAGTTCCACAAGTTGACGGTGCGCTGCGTGAAGAAGAACTTCCTTGTATTTGTTTTAAACCTGCTGCCTATTAATTTCATTTGGTGACCCCTAGTTCTTGTATTATGGGAATAAGTAAATAACTTTTCCTTATCCACTTTCTCCACATCACTCATGATTTTATATACCTCTATCATATCCTCCCTTAGTCTCCTCTTTTCCAAGCTGAAGAGTCCTAGCCTCTTTAATCTCTCCTCATATGGGACCCGTTCCAAACCCCTAATCATTTTAGTTGCCCTTTTCTGAACCTTTTCTAGTGCCAGTATATCTTTTTTTAGATGAGGAGACTACATCTGTACGCAGTATTCGAGATGTGGGCGTACCATCGATTTCTATAAGGGCAATAATATATTCTCAGTCTTATTCTCTATCCCCTTTTTAATGATTCCTAACATCCTGTTTGCTTTTTTGACCACTTCTGCACACTGCACGGACATCTTCAGAGAACTATCCATGATGACTCCAAGATCTTTTTCCTGACTTGTTGTAGCTAAATTAGCCCCCATCATATTGTATGTATAGTTGGGGTTATTTTTTCCAATGTGCATTACTTTACATTTATCCAAATTAAATTTCATTTGCCATTTTGAGCAGTTTATCTATCTATCTTGAGCAGTTTAGTATCATCTGCAGGCTTTGCCACCTCACTGTTTACCCCTTTCTCCAGATCATTTATAAATAAGTTGAATAGGATTGGTCCGAGGACTGACCCTTGGGGAACACCACTAGTTACCCCTCTCCATTCTGAGAATTTACCATTAATTCCTACCCTTTGTTCCCGGTCTTTTAACCAGTTCTCAATCCATGAAAGGACCTTCCCTTTTATCCCATGACAACTTACTTTACTTAAGAGCCTTTGGTGAGGGACCTTGTCAGAGGCTTTCTGGAAATCTAAGTACACTATGTCCACTGGATCCCCCTTGTCCACGTGTTTGTTGACCCCTTCAAAGAACTCTAATAGATTAGTAAGGCACGATTTCCCTTTACAGAAACCGTGTTGACTATTGCTCAACAGTTTATGTTTTTCTATGTGTCTGACAATTTTTTTCTTAACTATTGTTTCAACTAATTTGCCCGGTACCGACGTTAGACTTACCAGTCTGTAATTGCCAGGATCACCGCTAGAGCCCTTTTTAAATATTGGCGTTACATTAGCTAACATCCAGTCATTGGGTACAGAAGCCGATTTAAACGACAGGTTACAAACCTTAGTTAATAGTTAATAGTTCCGCAACTTCACATTTGAGTTCTTTCAGAACTCTTGGGTGAATGCCATCTGGTCCTGGTGACTTGTTAATGTTAAGTTTATCAATTAATTCCAAAACCTCCTCTAGTGAAACTTCAATCTGTGACAGTTCCTCAGATTTGCTATGGAGGTGTTAACTGCAAAAGTAGAAGTACCGGCATGGTCCTCCAGTGCTGCTGCAGTGGTCATTTGGAATTTAGGAGAAAGGCAGGGTAAAAAAAGAGAGTGACCGTGATATCAACCTTTACATATGATTTAAAAAAAAATTTCTTTAGTGCCTAGAGAAGAGGGCTGAATTGTTCTAAGCACTGTACAACATATACTACTTTGAAGAGTTTACAGTCCATGTTTAGCCTTGATCCTGTAAACACTTGTGTGCTTACCTTTACTGTCATGAGTAGTTCTGTTGAACTCAATGGGAGTACATGTGGCAGTAAAGTTAAGCACGTGTGTGTTTGCAGGATTAAAGTCTAAATGTAAGACTATAGATATTAGGTGGATAAAACAGACCTTTAAACAAACAGTTTAAACTGATTTTTAGGGGCTGATGTTTGTGTAACAGTTGATCTAATGTTCCTTTATATACCTCATGCTTATTATAAATGTATAATCTATGCTTGTTCAGGTCCAACCATTCACTTACCCCCTCACATTGGTACTAGCATTTATTGTTATCCTTTTGATGCAGAAATGGTTGTGGATCCTGGCTCTCCTTTTCCCTCTAGTAGTTTGGAAATGGTTAAAATTGAGAGCAAATAGAAGTTATGTATCAGAAGCCCATGGGGAGTTACGTTAGAGAAAATCACTATAAAAGTATAAAAGCTGCCGGACCATAACTTCCTTCATTGATTTTTTTTATTTTTTTTTATTTACTCGTTCTCCCCCACCCTCAACTGGAGGCTGACCAAATATTATTTCTTTATTAGTGATATTTTAAATTGTCTCACAGTTTAAAACCTTTCCTGCACCCCATTTGAAGAGAGCAATCTTATCAGTTAATATGTTTCATAGTAAAGACATCTTCTATTTAGATTCTTATATGTGGCCATTAATCTCAATTTTGTAAAGTTTTTGTTTAAAATTCCAAAACTTTTGGAATTCTAAAGCCTAAAACTTTCTTTTAAATAAAAATTTAGGATTCCCATAATTTTAGAATATTTTACTGAGGATTATTACTAAATGTTGAACTCCAATATTGTGTACAAATGAGTGAAGAGCCACAGTCCTGCCCAGAAAATGTAGGATCTGTTTCATAAAAGCAGGCAGAACCATTCATACGCTTTTGACAAATCAAAGTGAGTGTAGTCTTGAAGTGCTAAAAAAAGTAAACATTTTTGCAGAGTAATTGTGATCATGAAAAGGGTTTTTTATGCATGTTAGTGTGTTGAGGGCAAAATAATTTTATTCCAGGGTTACTAAAATTGTGGCCTGGAGAAACAAAGAACAGCTAGGCTTAATTACTAATAGTTGTTTTTCATCATGATATTAGATGTGCATTAATAGCTTAGGGGATACCATGACTTGAGCAAGAAAGACAACTTTACAGGCCAGATTCCGATCTCATTTATACCAGTGTAAATCTGTAGTAACTCAGTACATTTATTTTGTATTTAAACCAACGTAAAAGAGAGAGAATCTGACCCTGAGAATTCTTACAGTATAGTAGGAATCTAGGCCACAATCTTGCAAATACTTACGAACGTGCTTCATTTTATGATCGTGAACAGTCTGGGTACGCAAGTAGTAAAGTTGAGCATATGCAGTTTTTGCAGGATCCAGGCGCTATATGTGACAGTTTCTGGACAGTAGTTATTAATGCTATTTATTCTATCAGAAAAACAGAAAAATAGAAAAACCTAAAACGTGTGTTCAGTTCCATTACTATCTCTTTTGTTATGTCTCTCTTATGGACAGTTTCTAATAAGAGATTGCATCTTCTACCTGAGTGAGATCAGCTTCCTGTAGGGAACATTCTCCTGTAGGAAAGCTAAAGCAGAAGTTAATATACCCCAAAAATAATAGTAGGACCATGTGTATTTATCACAGATAATCCTGACAGAGTGTTGATGGAAAAGAAAGATTGTTTAAAGCAGGGGTGAAAGTACCTTAAAAGACTTACCGGTACGCTGGAGTACTGAGCGGGGGTGTGGCCTCAACCGGAAGAGGCGGAGCCTTTCAGGATTTAAAGGCCCTGGGGCTCCGGCTGCTGCGGGGAGCCTCGGGGCCCTTTAAATCCCCGCCGGAGCCCAGCTGCCGGGTCCCCGGGGCTCTGGGAGCCGGGCTTGGGCAGGGATTTAAAGGGCCCGGAGCTCCAGCCCGTGTGGGGAGCCCCGGGCCCTTTAAAGTGCCACCCGAGCCCCACTGCCGGACCTCCGGCAGCGCTTTAAAGGGCCCTGGGCTCCCCGCAGTGTCAGGAGCACCGGGCACTTTAAATCCCCGGCCGAGCCCAGCTGCCGGAGTCCCGGGGCCCCGGCAGCCGGACTCGTGCAGGGATTTAAAGGACCCGGGCTCCCCGCAGCGGCCGGAGCCCCAGGCCCTTTAAATCGCTGCCGGAGCCCCAGGGCTCCTGCAGCCGGGCTCGGGTGGGGATTTAAAGGGTCCGGTGCTCCTGCAACTGCAGGGAGCCCCGGGCCCTTTAAATCACCGCCAGAGCCCTGCTGCTGCTACCCCGGGGCAGCGGCAGCAGGGCTCCGGCAGTGATTTAAAGGGGCTCGGGTGGCGCTTTAAAAGGCCCGGGGCTCCCCACAGTGGCTGGAGCTCTGGGCCCTTTAAATCACTGCTGGAGAAACCGGTCCAGTTTGGCACGGCGTACCGGACTGGACTGGCTTACTTTCACCTCTGGTTTAAAGGTAGGTGAATCCTGTTTATTTTATCACAGATCAACTAAATCAGTTTATGAATAGACAATGGTAAATAGTATGAAATTCAGTAACTGAAAGGAGAGCTTTTATTCAATCATTTAAAATAACCCACTTTAATAGTATTTGCTTAAAATCTCAATTTAAAATCTCTTTTAAACCCTAACTTCATTTAATGAGTGATCTGTGACAGGTAGTTAATTAAAATTGAGGACAGATCCTCAGTTATAAATCAGCATAGCTCTATTGAAGTTAGTAGAACTATGCTGATTTACGTCAACTGAAGACCCAGTCCAAGGATCTTAAATTAAAAGGTATAGCTTGGTCAGCAATACCAAGAATATGGTGTTCAGGTATTCAGAGTTTAACGGAAGAAGCTATTAATAAACGTCAAGATCCAACAATATGTCAATACTGAAGTAAAATAAATTTCAGTAATAAAGTTAACCTAAACCTTGTCAGTGTTTATGCAATGCTGCATGCATTAACTGAAACTTTAGGGTTGGTGATGGAATCTTGCAGGGTTTAATTTTTCTTCCTGGCTTTTGGGTTCTTGCTGTTCCTTGCTGTGGGCTGCAGGTACTGCTGCTTTTGCTCTGAACATCTCTCATTCTGTAATGCGTTTCTCTGTCTTTCTTCACTGTGTGTGTTTAGTCCTCTGGTGTGGAGTTAGTGTCTGTGTTGTAAATTGCAACAGATGTGAAGGCAATTTTTAACCACTTTCTCAAAGTTAATACATCTCTTAAGAGATTTTGTTAATCACTTCTTTACTGGTTTATCGCCATATGTGCTGGACTCAGTCGCTTCTTTGGCTCATGCCTATGTAATAGGATTCATCAGTTCATGTCAACATTTGTAATGCTGTTTCTTGATAAAAATGGCTTTTAAGATCTCTTTGAATACCTAATATTTGTCTTCAGTCCATTTTCTGAATGTCAGTTTAGTTCCAAAAATATTTGGGTACTTGAAGGGCTTTTTTGAACAAGTATAAGCACGTAGGGATAGAATCCCAGCTGGTTTAAATCAGCATTACTGAGTTATTATTAGTCTACTATTAAAATAGTCTCTCCAAAATGTAGCTTCTTATATGAAACCATCTTTCAGGACCGTTTTTGCATCTTCCTAAGTATGGTGAGTTAGTTGCATTAGAACAGCAATTAATTCCTCTGTTAATATAAATATCTGTTTATTCAAGCAGCTTCTGAAGTTTTCAATAACAAAAACTCTAAGCAGATGTAACATAAAATTTTGGTACTTTGTTTTTAGCTAAAGTATGTCATTTTCTACTTTATAATTCCTTAATACTGTTTAATGAGGAATGCTTGTTTTTAGAAATGAAACACTTGCAATCAAAAGAATAACTTACAAATCATCACAGACAACACAAAGTAGTATAATTATTATGGGATAAATAGAAAAGGTTTTCCACTTTAGTTAAAGGTATGAGCTGACAGTAAACTCTAGCGTGCTTTTTCTTATCTTTAATATTCTACTTGTGTGTTTCTTTTTTAATTCTTATAAAAGTAAGGTTTTGCAAATTAATCATTGCTCAATATAAACTTTATTCTAGAATAAATCCCAAATAAGAGAAAGTGTAATGTACATTTTAAATAGAGATTTGTCAATATAAGAGGAAGGGATGAGAGAGCCCAGTTCTGTGATTAGATTGCTTGGTTGTTCGCTGAGAGAACAGTTTGTTATGTATTTTTACTCCACTTAAAATGGTATTTTGGGTCAAACCCAGTTCTCCTTAAGAAAGTGAATTTGTCCTGGTGACTGTTGTTTTCTTTAAATAAGATTTATGCCCTGACAGTACCTTCACATTTAAAAGGAGACGTGTCTGTTTTGCCCTGAATGAATTTTGGCCTCTTTAATGATTAGTTCTGAATTTGCAATGAAATAAGCTATAGCAAACATTTTACAAAATACAAAGTTGTAATAAGTAAAACGTATTAATTACTCCTTCATAATACAACATAGAATAAAGAAATACTGAACATTTAGAAGACTAGCTAACTGTAATATTTTTACAGACATAGCTGTTATTTTACATCACAAAACGTTGACTAGTGTCTGTTCTCTTATCACCTAAGGTACAAAAGTTAAAACAGGAGGAGGCCAGGGAAGAATTCCAAATAAACCTCTTATGCTGGTTATTTCTCATGCTAAAGAGAGATGCTATTCCTCCTTTGACAATTTAAGGGTTTGTGTCTATTAGGATTCATTCTGTGCTATATTGGTTTCATAATTTGATTATTGATTGTGTTCATGCAATAATTTGGTCAGGTAAGTTATTAATACGAGTTTATACTGTTGTCAGTTCCTTGATTAATTCATCTGATCTCCATTGTAACCTCAATTTGATCATTGCGTTGTTTAGTGTCTTAGGGAAGTGTAGCAAATTAGTTAGCTTTATATTTGCTTGTTTAATTTCTCAAAAAATTAATAAAAAGTACACCAAATTTTCTCTCAAGTGTCTGTGAGGTCCAAACAACCTATAAAGATATGAGCCCACTGACACACTCCTGAATTAACCCCCATTACCACTACAATATAATACACTATCAGACATATTCTTGTGCTTATTTCTTAAAGCCTATGTTTTATGACATGTCATAGAACTAACCCAGGTAATATAAATTTTTGTCATTTGCATCAATTTTGAAGATTTTTGTCATTGCATAACCTTTGCTAGGCATCAGTAAACAAGTGTTTTGGAATGTTTACATATTTTTTTTGCGGCTGTATTATGTTGTCTAAGTACTTTTATTTTCTTTCCCTTAGCCGAGCAAAAGATGTAACAATGGCAGCGAAGGTTCCAGTTAATTTCTTCTCCTCAAAATCTCCAGTCCTTGATCTTTTTCGGGGGCAACTGGACTATGCAGATTACATTCGCCAAGATTCTGAAGTTGTACTGTATTTTTTCTATGCCCCATGGTGTGGACAGTCCATTGCAGCAAGGGAAGAAATTGAACAAGTGGCAAGCAGGTTGGCAGACCAGGTAATTCCAGTAAAGATGTTGATTAAAAAATGGCTTAGTTGACCTTCATTCATTTCCAAACACTGCCTTTCTCTGAGCATCCCATGGGAAGTCAGTGGGACCTGGATGCTTATGTTTAGCCTGTCCTCTTCATTTTTAAATTAAATGCAGAAAAGCCATGGTCCCCATTCTCTCACATTTGTGTTATTCCCACTTCTAGGAGGGGAACTGTGTGAAATTCAACAAGTAGAATTTTCTCATTATTCTTGAAAACAGGGCTGGGGTTGCCTTTGTGCAGAAGTGGCAGCTCCTAACGTCCCAAACGCTTGAATCCTATGGGATCCACTGTCGGGATAGGCATCCATATAGAGGTCCCTCTGTCTTTACACTGCTGCCCAGCTTCTGGACACTTCATGCCTACAGCTGTCCTAAAACTCCTATCAGTGGGTTTCATGCCACAGCATGGGAAATGAGTGCAAATTACTACAGACTTAAGGCTTTGTCTACACCAGCACTTTTGTTGGTTGGGATGTGAAAAAAATAGCCACTGACCGACATAAGTTTCACCAACAAAAGCGCCGGTGTGACTAGTGTTATGTTGGCGAGAGATGCTTTCTCGCAGACATAGCTACTGGCACTCGTTTAGGGTGGTTTAATTATGCCAGCAGGAGAGCTCTCTCCCGTCAGCATAGTTCGACTACACAGAAGAGCTTACAGCAGCACTGCTGAAGCAGTAGAGCTGTGCTGCTGTAAGGCCTGTAGTGTAGAACTGGTAACTTGGGCTCACGTGCGCCTTAATTTTGCGGGGAAGGGTGAGAGAGTGCTCTGGACTTTTTCTGAAGGGTTTTAATCATGCGTGTGTGACTGAAACCATCTCCCAAGTGCGTATTTTTCTAGACGCAACCTCTGTGCCTTCAAGATAGTGGAGAGACAGTGTGGTTCTCCTATTCCCTAGAGAAGTCACAAAGGAGGTTTCATTATGAGGAAGGGATTTTGGACATTTGTTTAAACTTTCAGCATACTAAGTCTTGAAAATTTGAGCTCCAAGAGGTGAATTTTTCCTGAAATGAATATCATATGAAAAGAAAGAAGTGGTTTAAAATGGAAACCTTGTTTAACCTTAACTATAATGAACAGAACCAGGTAAACACAATGAGGGCCTGGTCAGCTTGACTGAAAACCAGCCAGTGATTGTGTTAGTTATGTGCAAAACACTTTTAATACGTACTAACGTCTTCTTAAAGAAGTGGGCTGTAGTCCACGAAAGCTTATGCTCTAATAAATTTGTTAGTCTCTAAGGTGCCACAAGTCCTCCTGTTCTTCTTCTTACGTATGCTTCCCTTCCAGTTGAGTGCTCTTTCTTCTATTTTTTTTTTTTAAGTTTAATTACTACCTTTCTACTCTGTTCAGAATGGTCTAGAAATGAGTCACCATTTCTAAATTTACTTAAACTGAAAACAATATCAATACCTAAAATCCAATTCCTTCTTGCTTTGTATCATTCCCTTTCTGCCTTTCCAAACACCAAGAGATAGTGTTTTTTGTTGTTGTTGTTGTTTTTTGTTTTTTTAAAGAGTGTATTTCACCTTTTTGGAAACTTCAGTTGGTGCTCCTCTGAATCAGTCAGGTTGTTTGACCAGTTATAGAAGTAAAAAACTAGCGCACAGCATTTTTCAGAAAAGAAACAGGAAATCACATACCACATCTATCTTGGATTTTGGTAATTATGTTTGAAATTTTTATTTGATACAGTTAATTATTAAAGACCAGTCAAGAATGGCATAACGTACAAACACAGTGAACAGTCTTTGCCCTGAAGAGCTTACAATCTAGCTAGACAAGACAAAGAATGGGAGAAGGTGTATAATAAAAGAGTGCACATATGATGGCAGCAAATGTTATGTCAGTTTCTTGATTTTTTTTAATTTTTGTTTTATTTTTATTTGTGTGTGTGTGTGTGTGTGTGTATGGATTTAGTTAGGAGAAGATAAGATAAATGGAAAGAAAAGTGAAGAGAGAGGGGACATAGCAGGGAAAGGTGGATGGGAATAGAAAAGATGGTAAGAGGGGCAGTTGTAGAATGAACCTGAGATGAAGAGATTTTGGAGGGCAGGGGAGGAAGAGGGTTGCAGCAAACAGCCGATCGGCATAGGGTAGAGAAAGTCGTGGTGATGTGTTTTGTACCTTTGGTCTGTTCTGCAGGTGCTGTTTGTGGCAGTTAACTGCTGGTGGAACCAGGGGAAATGCAGGAAACAGAAACATTTCTTTTATTTTCCTGTGATATATTTGTACCATCGGAGGTAAGAGTTTCACAAATATGATTTATCTGCATTTTAGATTGCTGGTAGACAGAACATCATAGAAATATCAAGAATGCGGTTTGTAATACTAGGGCTGTGGGCTGAAGTTCATCCCTGTGCAGAGGCCCAGTAGAAAACCTATGAACTACTTACACCCCCACAGGGCCTGAATGGGATTTAAGTGACTCATAGGCCTTGTGCTGCCCTTTGCTAAAGCCTGCCCATTGTTTTGTCCTTAGGCAAAATTCCCATTGACTTCAACTGGAAGTTTTCCTCAAATGAGGATTCAAGAATTTGGACCTATATTATTTGTTTTATTTTTAATATTTCCTGCTTGCTTTGGGGGTGTGTAGCATCATTTGGTCTCAATTCAGGAAAGCACCCCTCCTGGGGCCAGCACTTATGTGCTTAAGTCCACTGAAGTCAGTGGGATTTAAGCATGTACTTAAAATTAAGCAGATGCTTAGGTCTTTTTCTGAATTGGGGCCTCTACCAATGTTATGCTGTGAAAGTTTGGCATCCCTAGTGTCCCTTTACATCTTTTCTTTTTTTGATTTTTGTCTGAACTTGAAAATAAGGCACTGAGCACATTGCCTGACACTAGTCTAAGTGGAGGCAGGTGCTGTGCAGTCTCCCACATACATTTCTACCTGTGCGCCTTAGTCCTGTACTGTGGCTCCCCGTCTTTTCCAGTCCAGCATTTCTCCCTTGAGTAATCAACTAATCGTGAAAACTGTGCAACATGGTGTTTTTTGCGCATGTTTACTAATGCTTCAATTCTCAACTCATTTTACGTAGATGAGGGGAGAATGCTGAAATTTGCTGTCAGCTGAAATTCAGGGCTTGTCTACATACACAGGTTGCACTGATATAACTTAAAACAGTATACGAACTGATTTAGTTAAATCAGTGCAAACTCTGAAGTTGACACACATCATTGGTTGGTCTTGAGTCTGTAAATTTATCCGTACAAACTAATCAATATAGCCAGGTTTAAATTGATATGAGGGTCCACGTAGAAAGTTGCACCAGAATAATAAAAGGCTTACAACTGATTTAGTTATTTCAGTTTGTATTTACCAGCCCTCAGATAGTTACATGTTAAGCTCTAAAACATATTTTCCCACCAGTATGATTTGGATTAGTGTGGTCTTTGTACTTAGGAAGGCGCTAAATTAATTAATGTAGCAGATTTTTGCTTAGACTCTTAATTTTATGTGTAAATGTGTGTTTAAAAATAAAATTCCCAAACAAACAACACACACCACTTTTTACAGGTCATTATAGACTAGTGTGCTTGAATTGCTTATGCCAGGGGTAGGCAACCTTTCAGAAGTGGTGTCCCGAGTCTTCATTTATTCACTTTAATTTAAGGTTTTGCGTGCCGGTAATACATTTTAACATTTTTTTAGAAGGGGTCTCTCTCTAAGTGTATATTATATAACTAAACTATTGTTGTATGTAAAGTAAACAAGGTTTTCAAAATGTTTAAGAAGCTTCATTTAAAATTAAATTAAAATGCTGATCTTACGCTGCCAGCCTGCTGGGTGGGGAGTTCAGGGCAGAGGGCTGGGTGTTGCGGGGGGACTCGAGGTCAGGGCAAAGGGCTGGGATGTGTGTGGAGGTGCAGGGCACAAGCCTGGGGGGGGGTTCAGGGCAGAGGCGTGGGTGGGGGGGGACTCGAGGTCAGGGCAGAGGGCTGGGGTGTGGGGGGGTTCAGGGCAGAGGGCTGGGTGTGTGGGGGGGGGTCAGGGCAGAGAGTTGGGTGTTGGGGGGACTCGAGGTCAGGGCAGAGGGCTGGTGTGTGTGGACGTGCAGGGCACAAGACTGGGTGTGGGAGGGGTGGGGGTTCAGGGCGGAGGGCTGGGGTATGTGTGGAGGTGCAGGGCAGAAGGCTGGGTGTTGGGGGAGGACTCGAGATCACGGCAGAGGGCTGGGGGGTGTGGAGGTGCAGGGCAGAAGGCTGGGTGTGGGGGGGGGTTCAGGGCAGAGGGCTGGGGTGTGTGTGGAGATGCAGGGCAGAAGGCTGGGTGTTGGGGGCAACTCGAGGTCAGGGCAGAGGGCTGGGGTGTGGGGGGGTGCAGGGCAGAGGGATGGGTGTGTGTTGGGGTGGGGAGGTGCAGGGCAGAAGGCTGGAGGGTGTGTGAGGGGTGCAGGGCAGAAGGCTGAGTGTGTGTTGGGGGTGCAGGGCAGAGGGCTGGGGTGTGTGGGGGGGGTCAGGGCAGAAGGCTGGGGTGCTCGACTTGTGGGGGTGCTCCCAGCCCCCTGCCCTGAGTGGCTCATGGCAGGGGTCTGGGAGGGATATGACCTGTTCCACCCCCTTCCCCCAGGCCCATCCCTACCTCTCTCTGCCTGCTCTACGGAGCAGCCAGCATGCTGCGCTTGGCTCTGCTCCTCTGGGAGGAGGAGGGGCCGGAATGCACCACGTTGTGCAAAGAAGTGGGGGAGGAGGGAAGCTTGGCTGCTGCAGGACCAAGCTTCTGCCTCCTGCCCCCACAGGGGAGAGCAGTGGGCGGGGGGGCTGAGTGTGGCAGGAGGCCGGGACCCCCTCCCCACCGCTCTCCCCTGCGGGGGCAGGAGGCAGACGCTTGATCCTGTGGCAGCCAAGCTTCCCTCCTCCCCCTTCTTCCCCCAGCGTGGCGCTTTCCGGCCACTCCGCCCCTCCTCCTGCTCCTCTCACCGGACAGGCAGCGTGCCACTCAGAATCGGCTCGCATGCCGTAGGTTGCCGACCCCTGGCTTATGCTGTGTGGATGGACACCTCTACCTCTCCCAAGGTGTCGAACTTCTAAAATTGTATATTGTGCATGCAGAGTAATATTTTTCCATCAATTTTTCTGACCTATGCATTCAATAATAATGTTCCTGTGTGTTGATATAATGCATGTTGCTAGCAATCCAAAGAGCTGTAATAATACCAGTTGATATGATCCAGTGGAATGCCTCTGGACCAATTCGATCTATATGAATACATGGTATTTTTTAATGCAGAGTAATATTTTTCTTATAATGTTATATATATTACATATAAATATGTGCAAAATTACATCAAGGTTCTAAGTGACTCCCACAGAGGGAATGTGACTGAGAGAGTTAAGACTACACTTTATGCTTTAATTTGATTTTATGTACTACACCTAACTTTCTTTTGATTGATTTATTTCATTGTGAGTGTGGTGTTAAATCTAATCAGATGGCAGTTAACAGATTCCCACTTGTAAAAGCCTACTTCATTCTTGCATCATTCATGTGTGATGGAGTAGCAGTGTTTGCACCTGTCTAGTTTAATTCTTATTCTTTTTTAATCCTATATTTTAATTTTTAAATATATATTTTTGCTGTTGTATGTCTATTGAGGGGTATGGACAAAGCAGAATGGCCTGTCGCTCCACATGCTAATTAGACCATTTTGTAACTTTTGCCTGTCTTTTACCACCTTTTTTTTTGACAAGACTCAGAGGTTGTCTTAATTCCCAGATCCTTACTGTCACGCACAATCATAGGCTCTTTATTGGAGTCTCTGTTATTTCAATAGGTAAATTCTTAATGGGTCTCCCTTCTAGTCCCTTAACACTGATACTCTGTCAGTTACAGAAGTTACTCTTAATCAGCACTAGGAACATCCTCTGCTCTCTAGGGACTGAGCATGGTGTCTGTGTATTACTCACAGCTTCTGCCATCCCAGCCAGGGACTCCATTGTTAATTTAGTGGTCGCAGCTTAACCTTCAAATCTTAATGTATTATTATTTTTTTGGTACTAGTTTTGGACCAATTGAATACAAAGGCCCTATGAGTGCTGTTTATATTGAAAAGTTTGTTCGCCGGGTGATGACACCACTACTCTACATCTCGTCTCGATCAAAATTACTAGATTTCCTCTCAAATTATGAGGTACTTGTCTCTCTTGTCTAGTTTTACCATTTGTGGTTCTGAAAGGGTTTGATTTGTTTCAGGATTAAATCTGACCTTCTCCAAATCAGTAGGTTCTTTCAGGGTCTCAGAAACCTGCAGTGCATCTCAGGTATTGTTACAATTATAACACATGTGAAATGACAGACCAATAATACCAGTTCCTAATACACTGACTACATATTTCCTGCATTATATGAATTTCAGTGTTTCCCTAGTTTATGATTATTAATTTGTATTACACTAGGGTCTAGAGACCAAAACCAAGACTGTGACTCCTCTGTATGAGGTGTTGTATAGTCTTTGCCCCCAAAGAGTTTACAGTTTAAGCTTGGGATGCAGTCAAAGGATGAATAATAGAATTAATGTTTAAAATAAAAGTCAAAGTAATATTACAGATTTCTAATAAATGAAAATATCAATCAAGTAAAAGCTCACATTAAATCAAATGAATAACTGACTTCTAGAGAATTCTTCACTAACTTGATAACCTATATTTGTTTATAGTATAACTTCACACTTTGAATCCACATAAGGGGATGTTGCATTGTGTTTGATTAGCTTTCAGTTTCTGGTGTGTACTTACACTGTGGCAGTGCTCAAAATGTGGTAGGTTGCTTTCCAAACACACATTAAAATATAGTCCCTGCTTTGAAGAGTGTGCAATCTAAAAAGACAAATGAAGGCCAGGGAAAAGAGATACCACATGCAAGCAAAGTTGTCTGGGTGATGATTGGCACATGTCATTTTAGTTGCATTTTTTTGTTTCTGTATATGGGAAGATTGTGGGAGAGACAAGAGGATTGATAAATAGAGCATGGATTTGTTGTGCATAGGAATAGGAGGAATGATGGACAGCAGGGAAGTCTGAGACTAAGTGTGGGGAGAAAGAGGAAAATGGAAACGGGAAAATAGCGAGTGGGATAGTTTAGATGGGGTGGGGAGCATGGTGGCCAGAAAGTAAGGTCCTAATGCGAAGGGGGTTTGGTCAGAGAGAAGCAAGAGCAAAAAACAGTCAACAAAATGTGACATTTGACTAGTTACATTTGAAGCGTCCAGTGAGGTCAGGAGGCGGAAGGGTAAGAAGGCCCTGCTAATGCTGCTGTTCCTCTTCTGAAGAGCTCTGGACTAATGTGGAGCCCCCATATGTTTGTTATGTGTGTGCTGCCACAAAATGGGAGCTGCTGAACCCCCCCCCCCCCCCCCCCCCATTGCAGCTGCCACCCTAGTCTCTCTTGCTCCCAGCAGGATCCAGTCCTTGACTAATAAAAGGCTCCTTGTCCCTGCTGTCCATCCTTGTCTCAGCAGGCTCTTGAGGCGTGGCTTAATCTTGTGGCGATGCTGCCTGTCTTCCCTCACTACCAGCCCACCATTATGGTCTGTGGATTACAGTAAAAGTTAGGGCTACATTCTCTTCTCAGTCCATAGTGGAATGTCATAGGGAAGTTTTACACAGAGATCAGGGTAGTATGTGGCTTTTATGTAGTCAGTAAACTTTGTTATTATTTCTATTTGTTCAGTTCCTTGTTGTCACATTTGGTGCCATTTAGTGGGGAAAATATACTCCCCTTTTAGGATTATGGCTACTTCTGCCATTTGATTATCTTCCTTCCCCATTCTCCTTTTTTCAGTTTCTTTTTCTTTGTGTGATTCCTTTGGCCTTCCCTCTGTATTTTCTTCTCTGCAGCAACATTTTCCACACTATTTGGGTTTTGCTCCCACAGATGGTCAACAATGAAATGTTTAATGTGGACAGTAACATTTCATTGCGTTTTAGCACTTGTCTCAATGAAATTAATGGCTGATGGGGATTCACAACTTCTCGTCATCATTTTTTCAAGTAGTCCATTGATTCAGGTGGACATGATAGCTTCTGTTACACTTGATTCATGTTTGGAAGATTTTCTTCAGAACCATGAGGGCAAGAGTTTGGGTTTTTTTATTTAAATTAAATCTTAGATTATTAATATGCCTCTGGTTTCAAGTTTCAGATTTCAGTATGATCAATAAGGATCAAATCCAATCAGAATTCCTTTAATCAGATCATGTAGTCTCTTAACAGTTGAATGCCTTATCCCTTATTCAGGCCAGACTCTAACTGAAGTTAATAAAAGATTGTCCTATGTAGTGAATATGAGAACAGTCCCGAAGCATACTTGGAAGACCATGACATCAGTGTACAATGTACATACAATATGGGTTAGAGGGAGGAGAAAATAATGTGGAATAGTACTTTTAACAAGCAGATCTTCAAAATGACAAGTTTTGAAAAGTGGTACCTCTTGTGCATACTTGCTTTTATATGGCTCTTTACTATGCCATTATGTCTGTACAACTGAATAACATACCTTCCAAGATGTGATAATGTACTCTAATTGGGTCTTGCTGTCTCTGAAAACAGTTTTCAAAGCAGAAAGGTATGGATTAAAAGTGAAACAGTAATGCATGGAAGTAAGTGTGTGTGAATATTCTGGGAAAGATAGTTTTGCCAGAGTCACTTACATCTACAAAAGGAATTAAATTTAGAGTTATATATATGGAGATATACCTATCTCCCAGAGCAGGAAGGGACCCCGAAAGGTCATCGAGTCCAGCCCCCTGCCTTCACTAGCAGGACCAAGTACTGATTTTGCCCCAGATCCCTAAGTGACCCCCTCAAGGATTGAACTCACAACCTGGGTTTAGCAGGCCAATGCTCAAACCACTGAGCTATCCCTCCCCCACCTTAACCTATCCTCTTTCCTTAACTCACTTTGTTGTACTTAGGCCTTTCAGGGGAGTGCCAAAAGGTTGGACGAAGCTATATGTATTGTCTGTTCAGTGTTGCAATACTACTTTTTCTAGGTGCTATGGGGTGAGTTTGTGATTGGTTGAGGATTGCTTCCCCCCCCCCCTGAATTTCTTTGTTTTATGAATTTAAATCCAACTTTTTATACATTTAATTTATTGTAGTCATGTGGTTTAACACAGTGGTTCTCAATCTTTACAGACTACTGTACCCCTTCTAGGAGTCTGATTTGTCTTGTGTACCCCCAAGTGTCATCTCACTTAAAAACTACTTGCTTACAAAATCAGACATAAAAATATGAAAGTGTCACGGCACATTATTACTGAAAAATTGCTTACTTTCTCATTTTATCATATAATTATAAGATAAGTCCCCTGGAATATAAATACAGTACTTACATTTCAGTGTATAGTATATAGAGCAGTATAAACAAGTCATTGTCTGTATAAAAATTTAGTTTGTACTGACTTCGCTAGTGCTTTTTATATAGCCTGCTGTAAAACGAGGCAAATATCTAGATGAGTTGATGTACCCCTGGAAAACCTCCGTGTACCCCCAAGAGTACGTGTACCTCTGGTTGAGAACCACTGGTTTACCATATCTCATCTAATACAAAGGACAGGAAGACTTCATGATTTAACAGTCTCTACAATGTAGTAGCATCAGAAATGGATAGAGATTTTGAGTTGAGCCAGTGCTAGTGTAACCCACCCACCTTCTGGATGTGATGTTCTGTCCCATCTAGTGGCACCAAGACCACTTAGAGAGAGTTAAATGAGTCTGCTCTACAGCCTTAGCTAAGAGCCAGTTGGCTTTTAGCTCATGCGATAGAGGCTCACACACTAAATTCCAAAGGCCTCAGGTTCAATCCTGCCCGCCCACGACCGGGGTCTGTTGGCATTACAAGTGGGGGCACTTCCAGGATTTGAACTGGAAAGTCTCTGAAGCTCAGGACACGCTTCTTCAGCTAGGGGAAGTATGTAACCCACACACCTCCTGGGTGTGGTGTTCTGTCCCATCTGGTGGCACCAAGACCACTTAGAGAGATAAAATGAGTCTGTCGGCTGTTAAAATGAGTCTGTTACACTAGCTGCTGTGCATGCATACTACCAAGAGCTTTCCTTTTTTTTCTCTGAGACATCTTCCTTTTTGGTTAATGAAAGTGATGTAGTACATTCTTGAGGACTGTTGTCACAACTATATAACTAGCAGTTTTTCACAAATATACATCATGAGATATTTAATATGTTTAAAGTGAAGCGAACCTGTCAGTAGTATATATTACGAAGGTAGATAAAGCAGTTGCATTTCTTTCATGCAAACCTGTATAATTTCATAGCTACTGGACTGATTAAGTGTATCTCTGTTTGTGATGTTTGATTCTTCTTTTGCTTTTTGAGGTTACAACTGGCAAACTTGGCCTTTCTAGGTGAGGGCATCCAACATCCTCTTAAGAATACCTCTAAATTGGTAAGGTTTGATAGACATATGTAATTATCTTTCTAGAAACAAAATGAGCACTTGAGTTCTAGGATACTGATAGATGCTCTTAAAATTGGGCTGTATTTAAAAAATCACTTGTTCTATTGAGTTAACATTTGTGATTGTTTCTCTGAAACATAAAAGCAGCCTCAGGTAGCCATTGCTTATATCAAAATGCAAGTTTGTACCAAATGTGCTCTAAAGTTCAGACAAATACAATTGTCAAATAATTTAGGTGGAGAACAATTTTCTGTTTGCAATCTGGTATGTATAAGAAAGAACCTGTATGCTACAAGATTGATGTATGGGGAAGGATCTTCAGCTGGATGAGTTGAAATTGTCTTTTGAAGAATGTTATAACTTCAAAACAAAGCATGATGCAACTTGAAACACCAGGCAAATAAGTTTCAGAGTGATAGCCGTGTTAGTCTGTATCAGCAAAAAGAATGAGGAGTCCTTGTGGCACCTTAGAGACTAACAAATTTATTTGAGCATAAGCTTTTGTGGGCTAAAGCCCACTTCATCAGATGCATGCAGTGGAAAATACAGTAGGAAGATATATAAACATCTGATGAAGTGGGCTTTAGCCCACGAAAGCTTATGCTCAAATAAATTTGTTAGACTATAAAGGGGCCACATGTACTCCTCATTCTTCAGGCAAAAACAGATGTTTGGATTACTTCTGATTCATGGCACCAGGAGATGTCCTGTGGAAGAGCCCAAAGCCTGAGAAGGACAGTGAATAGGAGGAGGGTCTATAGGGTGTTTAGGTCCCATATTGTTTAAGGGATTATACATCAGTAAATAAGGCCCTCATCTTGTAAAGGGATTGCTAAAAGCAGATCCATATGTTGACATGAATTTCTTTGCAGAATCTAAGTTTGTAATTTATGGGTTGGACTAAATGGCAGCCTCTGCCAGACATGCAAGGTGGGCATAAGATATTTTCTAATGGTCACCTCTGGTAGCAGACATGCTGTGTCATTCTGCACTGGCTGCAAGACATAGGGTTGCATTGTGACAGCCCAGAATAGGGGGAATTGCAGTAGATAAACTGAAACGACAAAGCCTTGGGTGGCATTGGTGAGACTGAACTTCGGTGGCAAATTCTTTTCTTCTGTTCTGACAGATATGTTAGTTGCACTTTGTGAAGGGTTATTTTCCTTTTAAAAGGACAAACTGCTGTTTTTGAGCTCCAGTTATTGTGTGCACACAGATTCTTATTTGTCTTTCTCCTTTTTTGAACTTTTTATTTACAGCTTTATGCAGTAAAAATGATAATGCCACAGTGAGAAATGTACATTGATTTTAGCAGATATAGTCTATATAAATGAATGGGGCTATTCTTTAAACTTTTAAAAGGTGATTTATCTTGATTTTTTGATTGTAATGACTGAAAAATTGGGAGTCATCTTTATGGATAATACATATATCCTCATCTTTTTTTATTTAAAGAAGAAAAAAGCTTTTTTCCCGCTTCTCTCTTTTTAAATTTTTTTTAGGGCTAATATTGTTCTAGACTTTTATATTAATGCCTAGCAATGTTGCTTTGTGGTTTGAGCAAAGAAGTGATCGTCAGGAGTTACTGACTTTTATTCCTGTTTCTGCCCTGGATTTACTGTGTGACCCTGGGCAACTCTTTTCCTCGATTCTGTCATTTTGAAATGAATAGTAATTTTTACCTACCTAACTTCTTATGGCTTCTAGGATTTAATTAATATATGTAAGGTGCTTTGATATTCTCCAATGGCAGAAGCCATAGAAATACAAAGTATTCTTTTTAAAATTGTAACATTTAACAGTTAAACATCATTTATATTTTCAGTGCACATTCAAACTCTTTTCTCTCCCACTTTCAAAACTCTTCTATGTCCTTGCAAAATCAGCAATGTTTACTTTACATCTGGCACATTCTCACATTTTGGTTTTATAGGACAGTCTCTTATAACAGAGAAAACAAATCCTTGTTGGTTCCAGTGTAAAGGGGACTAAAAAATAGGTCTACTTTGTCTTCCTTCCCTCACTCATTTATGGCTAAATGAATGTTCTCCAAGCACTATGTCAGCTGTCCTGTGACTCCTGCCAGTACTAAGGACAACTGTTATGGTAAAGAAGAGGAAGAGGGAGAAATATCAGCCAACTCCAGCAATCAGAGCACCAGTGAGATTGAAGCTGTCAGGGAGCGGCAAGAGTAGAGAAGAAGGGAATTGGGCAGCTGTGCCATAAGTTTAGGTAGTGGGGAGAGAAAAGGACCCGATGGCTGGACAGCATTTGCAGTGGAGAGGAAACCCAGAACACACGGAAATGTTCAGGAAAGCAGAGGGCGAGAGAGGAACAGATCAGTTAGGAGGGGAAGATGGGTTTAAAAGCAAAAGCAGACAGTGTGATTCAAATTTTGCCACATTAAAAAGCAGTAAAATATATATAATTATTTTTCTAAAATTGCTTTTCCGTGTAAGCCCAGGGACAATGTGCAGCTGTGAATGGGAGAGGATGTGGTCCCTGAAATAATTTCTGAATTATGATGATGATCATTCTGTGGAAAAAGTTGGAGAATCCCTGTCCTGAGGCATAGGTGTTTTGGATTGGAGAACAGGAAACATGAGCAGATTTCTATGGACTTCCTCTCCAACAGTGTACTATTTTTTTGGCTAGCCTCTGCTGTTGAGCCTCATCTTTTACATGCTAAAATGTTAATTTCTTATAATAATAAGAAACCAAATATTTAACATGATTGATCACAGTCATTTTGATTTCCAGCTTTTTATAGATAGAACAAAACCCTACAGTGTGCACATTGTGATTTCCTGTGTTTGGAACAGGGGAGAAGTCTGTGAAAAGACGTTTGCTGTGAATTATTCTTTTAGTCATTTCACTGATCTTATTTTTGGGATTCTTTGTTTATGAGAGACATAGGAAAATCTCAGAATACTATTTGGTTTCTTAGATGACCAAAAAAGATTTAAACTATTTCTGAGCAGACTACTTTTATTTTTTCTTATTGTGCCAGGGGACACATTTTGTAAAGGACTGAAGTGATATATTTGGGGGAATTAGCAATTCATATTTACAAGTTTCCCTTTTCTTCCTCTTCATTTACACAGATAAAAAGTACATCAGAAGTGATATTCTTCAAAATTAAATGTACAAAACATTTTTGATTGAACATTTCGGAAAGGATGTAGATAATTTTGATCAACATTTGACTTCGTTTTGACATCTTATTTATCTGTTTCTATTTCTTAGAATTATTGATGAGTAGAATGTTTCAAATCCTGTGACCTATATGAAATTTAACAGGAAAATAGCAAGTCGATGGGAAAGTGACACAGTACTGTATAACAAAAATAGATTAGTAAAGATATTAATAGACTGAAAAGCTATACTTAATGCCACAAGAGGGCCACAAACCCTGTGATAAAATACCTGGTTGAAAAATATATTATTTTCTAGATTTAAAAGTGCTGATTCTTCTCTTCCTAACACTAATATAGAACTCTATTGAAGGCAGCAGTGGACTTACACCATTGTAAAAATGGTATGAGATCAGAATTGGAATTGTTTGAGAGATGCAGGAAAAATCACAGAATAGTATTTGGGGTCTTAGACAACCCCCCCTCCCCTTCCAAAAAAGATTTAAACTACTTCAGGAATAAGATTTACTGCTTCTAAGAAAGCTCTGGGTCCAGACTGAGTTTTTTGAGTTAGAGGCATCTAACAGTTATTTTAACAAAATGTTAATCTCTGACTCAGTTCTTCATCTGTTTAACCAGATTATTCAGGAGCAACGTCCTCCATCTGAGGTGCTTAAGCAGCAGACTTTTTCCTTCAGTAGTGTCAGGTGAGAGGCCTAACTGGCCTAAGAAGAGTAAACAAAAGACACAGGTGCACAGCACACTTGCCCTCTCCACATCTAAGGGAGACCTAGCTGGAAGGAGCTCCCTGTTTTGCTCCAGCTCTTGGAAAATGTCTCCTGATCAGTGCAAGTTGAGTGGGTCATTTCTTCACCAGCTGATTATGAAGCTGGCTCCCATCTCTGCTACAGCAGTGCCCAGCTTGAGAGCAGTGGTAAGGGAACAGTCTCCATCGTAGCCTGTCTCTGTCTAGGGAAAATTGAGCTATCCACCTCAGGAATTAGTCAGAACTCTGCCTCCTTTTCCTTTCTGCCAGGCTAGGTCAGTAGCAGGGAGATGTTCCCACTGGAGTACTCAGCTTGCTGTACACATAGGAAACTAGACAGCCTTCATCTCTGTGGAGCTACCTCACCCCAGTCTACAGTTCCTTCCTTAACTTTTAAGAGCCTTAGCTGATATAGGACATATAGTGTTTATCATTGGTGATTCTGGGCCCAAAAGATAAGTTTCCCCTTTAAAGTGTTCCTCTCCTTAAGAACAATGAGGAGTCCGCTGGCACCTTAAAGACTAACAGATTTATTTGGACATAAGCTTTCGTAGGTAAAAAACCCCACTGACACATGACTGGTTCTCCAAGTGGTTCTCCACTTGTAAGGTAACTCCCTTTTCTTCATGTGTCAGTGTAATAATGCCTGCATCTGTAATGTTCACTCAATGCATCTGAAGAAGTGGGTTTTTTACCCACGGAAGCGTATGCCCAAATAAATCTTAGTCTTTAAGGTGCCACCGGACTCCTCGTTGTTTTTGTGGATACAGACTGACACGGCTAGCCCTGATACTCCTCTCCTTAAGGTGCACCACTCTTCTCCTGAGGGTGCTCCCGGACAGTGCTTAAGAGCTTCCATCTGAATGGACAAAACAGTGCTTGCTCTCTTTCTTCCCATCCCCCTAATACTGCCACCTATCCCTGGTTCTTACTTCAGGCTTTAAGAACAAGGATAAATTCAGCCAGAGTGGTGCTAAGTGACTTTGCATATGTCTACGCTTCGACCTGGGACAGCTCAAGGGACATATCCACACGAGCTCTGATCATGCTAGTGTGCTAAAAATAGAGTGCAGGTATGGCAGTATGAGGGGTTAGCAGCCCTGAGTACCTGCCTAACATCTTGGATGGTAAGTACTCGGGGTAGCTGGCCCCTGTGGCTATCCTCTATTTTTAGCATGCTAGCTCGATCAGAGCTGGTGTGGGTATGTCCGCTCAAGATGGGAATCTGACCCTGGAGCTCGAAGTGTACACACATCTTTTGATTCTACTTGTGCCAGAAAAAGTGAGGTAATCCCTGATGACTCTGTTTCCCTTTCTCAAGAAGGGAGAAAGAAAGCATTCTTCATCAGACAGAGGTGTAGATCCTGTCACTGCTCTAGTGCTGAAGAGAAAAGACCAAGACCATGGAGACACGGTTCTTTCTCCCAGTGAGACTGGGGGCAGATGGATGTAAAATAGTCCAAGCAGCAGGACAAAACCAGATTGGAAAAAATCCAGAAGCCCTGAAACCGTCCTCATCCCCCAGTTCTTCCTCATTCACAGAAGTAGGGGAACTTTCAGAACCAGCCAGTTTCAGAAGAGAGAGAAATCAAGAGAGTTCCAAAGAAAAGCGTCCATTTTACACCACACTAAAAGAGAACTGAGAGCCCGGGGTAATTCAACCTCTCAAAAAACCCAGAAGAACAAATCTAGACAAATAAGGCAAAATTAAGAGAAAACATTTCCCAGTATCTTGTAAGTAGGAGCTGTGTATCCTCCTTCATTTGACCCTCCCCAGAATCGGTGAGTGTGTAGTCCTTGAATCCCAGAAGTGACCGCGATCCAGAACTTTTACACACTTCAGAAGAATGTCAGACTTCATCTTTCTTCCCAAAATGGGAGCAGTGTGACTTCTTTTGTTTAAAGATACAGCTATATCTCTAGGTAACTTCCTTTCTCAAACCTACTGGAAAAAGGCTGGAAGCTAGTTTAAGATTTTGTTTTGAAGCCTCCTTTGTGCCCCTTTGAATATCTGTAGCTTCTGGGTACTTTTCCAGAACCATTCTTCTCTTGATGAAGGAGTTGGTTGGTAATATCTCACAATCAGTTGCTATGGAGGATCGCAAACTTCATGTAGAAAATAAAGGTAGAATATATTTTAGTAAAACTGTGATTATATTTTATAATCCATATTTATCATGCAAAAACAAGAAAATCAAAGCCACCTTACGAAGTATCTCACTGGTTGCTTCTCTTGCAGTGGATGTTTCTTTCAACTGCTTACATTTCATAGTTCCAGCAATGGTGGGCAATATTGTAGTAAGTTGAAATAGGTGGCTGGGCTCTTAAAATTTATCTTTTTTGAGATGGGGCAACCAGAACTGCAAGCAGTATTCAAGGTGTGCATGTACCATGAATGTATGTAGTGGCATTATGATATTTTCTGTCTTATTATCTATCTCTTTCCTGATGGTTCCTACCATTGTTAGCTTTTTGGATGCTGCTGCACATTGAGCAGGTGTTTTCAGAAAACTATCCACAATGACTCCAAGATCTTTGTTGAATGGTAACAGCTAATTTAGACCCCATCATTTTGTGTGTGTCATTGGGATTGTGTTTTCCAATGTACATTACTTTGCATTTATCAACATTGAATTTCATCTGCCATTTTCTTACCCAGTCACCCAGTTTTGTGAGACCCCTTTGTAATTCTTCACAGTTTGCTTTTCCAGTCATGGGCTTTATTTGAGTAGAGACTGTCAGGCATGCCAAGTTGTCTAGTGTGGGGTTGTATGCGTGTGTGAGAGAGGGTGTGTGTGTGTGTGTGTGTGTGTGTGTGTGTGTGAGAGAGAGAGAGAGAGAGAATATGTGTGATTTGGACAAACGTCTGTGTATTTGGGACTTGGACGAGATTACTGAACTCATTTTCAGCTGTACTTTAAGGCAGAATTTGAAATGTGACACCTAATCTTTTTCACTTAAAATTTATTTCACTAGGAAACGTGAATCCAGAGAAATCTTTTTTCATCATAGGACAGTGAAAGGAACAGTGAAAGGATAACCATCCACACTTACCACAAATAAAATTCAGTATTTCACATTAATGTTAACAAGTTGCATTTAGTGTTCATTTTTAAAAGGTAGCTTTTAAACCCATTTTGTAGCTCTTTGTCCAGATAGCAGTGCAGTTATCAAGAAAATGAAGTGTGAATAAGAGTCCGACACCTGAGCTCCAGCTTCAGGAAAATGCCTCCTGATCAGTGCAAGTTGAGTGTGTGATGAATTACTTGTTTTATCTGCAAATGCAAATATAAATGGTTCAAGGAAGGCTGTCTTACATTCTGAGCTGTCTACTCAAGTATCTAAGTTCTAAGAATCACTGTTGTACTCCTACACTATTATCACATCTTGAAAGTCTACAAACCAGTTCAAGTCTCATTAATGTAAAATATCCCTAAGTAATTTTTTAAAATAATTGTATATCCATCTCAGTAAAATTCAGGGTTTATCTTTAATTTTGGATGGCAGAAACCAGAGAAATCTGAGCTTACTTCTTGCACACCTGTTCTTAATCTATTTTTATTAGGCTATCATTTAAGCTTCATATCTCCAGCAAAGGGAATGTAGTTTCTGTCTATTTTGACCAGTATTCTCCCCTCCCTCAACCCAGTCTCGATGGACAAAAATTTTGTATCTCTTTCTAGAGATCACAGATCCTTTAAATCTCAAATTACCTGGTTGCCCAGGCCAACAAAAAAAATATATTTTCTTTTTGTGGAAATGCAAATAGGATCTGGGCTTCTCCCCTTTGTTTTTGTGAAATCAGTCTCTCAGTGATTTCTCTTGCAAGAATCTCATATGACTGATAGCTTCCCAGTGTGATGTAGACTGGCAGTCATGCAGAGGCTTCATATATAGATGTGAATCATGCACAGTATAATAAAAACTTAAAGAAAGCCAAGTATTTTACGTTGAAAAAGGGTTACAGTTGACTTCATTGTACGATGACACATTAAATCCCAAATCTCAATTTCAAAAGAACCCAGTATGGTGCTATGTAGAAAATCAAGATTCCATCAACATGGTGGTGCTGAAGCTTGACTCCTGCAATTATTTTAAATTATTACCATTTGCTTAGAGAATAATGTAACAACTAACACGGGAAATATGTAACTGTGAAATTATAATGTTTCTACATATATACAGATTTGGTCTTGTGCCCATTTTCCAAATGATAATATTGGCTGTTTTTTTCCCCTCCTTTTAAGATCCACTTTTCCTGCAGAGTAAAATGGCTAGTTAGTTTTTTCTAAAAAACAAACAAACAAAAAACAAAAAACAAAACAACCCATCAATGTTTAATCTGTTATGTTTTTTACTATAGTTAAAGTATCCCATAAATGTGTACTTTTGTAATAGCTTAGCTAACTCTAATTCTTATTCTTGCAGCCTGGAGTTCTAGGATATTTTGAGTTCAATGCTTCACCTCAGCCTCCTGGTTATTTGACGTTCTTCACATCAGCATTACATTCATTAAAGAAAGGTAAAAGCTTAATCTTAAGAATTTAAGGCACCTTTGCAAATAGTTTACATATGTGAACTTCAGTTCTCATCTGAAATATTCTGTAATTTGAGAATTACAGCTTAGTATTGGTCTGAGTACTAAGTCGTATTCCTTTGTTAATAGACAATGAATGGATTAAGGAGTAAAACACCTTTTATTTAATTAATTCTTATCTTATATATCTTGTGGACAGGCAGAGTGAAATAAAATACATAGTGTGTTTATCCTTCGTCACATTTTCATAGCAGAATAAATGTGATCTTCATTTTGTATACAACTCTTATTTGCCGAGTCTCTCCACTTTATTGAAGGAACTGCAGTTCATGTTTCATGTCACTTTTCATTGTCTACTATTTGGGTACAGAAGTACTCAAAAGTAAATATAGTTTTTGTAGCCAAATAAAAATTAAGCAAAATCACAAGTCTAAGCAGTAAAATTATTGAGTGCATTCCATTTTTTAGGATCTGATCCTGCAAACAGTTATGCTTGAGTGGCTTTACTCACATGAGCAGTCTCTTCAAAAACATATATTTGAGACTGCTGATTTGCGGAGTCCATGGTATGTTATCTATTTTTCAGATGTGTTTTGTTTTACACTGGAGTCAGAAGTCTGCTAATGCAAGACATGACACTGGGGCTCATCCTCAGCTCTTTCCTGTCACTTTGCTTAATTTAGCTTCTGGCTTTTTCACTTTTCCTCATTTTACATTACTTAATGTCTCGGAAACATCTTGTAAATCTCTTCAAGTTACCCTTTCTACTGAAAGATGCTAAACAAAGAAATATTTACTTCCTTGGGGGTGATTATGGTAAAACCAAGATAGAGTCTTCTTACATGGAGCTTAGGTTAGACAACTGCTAACAAAAGGAGATGCGCCTCTGTCATAACTATAAAGGGAAGGGTAATAGCTGTCCTGTGTACAGTACTATAAAATCCCTCCTGGCCAGAGACTCCAAAATCCTTTTCCCTGTAAAGGGTTAAGAAGCTCAGGTAACCTGGCTGGCATCTGACCTAAAGGACCAATAAGGGGACAAGATACTTTCAAATCTTGGGGGGGGAAGGCTTTTGTTTGTGTTCTTTGTTTGGGAGTGTGTTCGTTCTCGGGACTGAGAGGGACCAGACATCAATCCAGGTTCTCCACATCTTTCTAAACAAGTCTCTCCTATTTCAAACTTGTAAGTAAATAGCCAGGCAAGGCGTGTTAGTTTTCCTTTGTTTTCTCAACTTGTAAATGTACCTTTTACTAGAGTGTTTATCTTTGTTTGCTGTACTTTGAACCTAAGACTAGAGGGGAGTCCTCTGAGCTCTTTAAGTTTGATTACCCTGTAAGGTTAATTTCCATACTGATTTTACAGAGATGATTTTTACCTTTTTCTTTAATTAAAAACCTTCTTTTTAAGAACCTGATTGATTTTTCCTTGTTCAAGATCCAAGGGGTTTGGATCTTGATTCACCAGGAGTTGGTGGGAGGAAGGAGGGGAATGGTTAATTTCTCCTTGTTTTAAGATCCAAGGGGTTTGGATCTGTATTCACCAGGGATTTGGTGAAGGTTTTTCAAGGTTTCCCAGGAATGGAGTCCATTGAAATGGTGGCAGCAGAACCAGAGCTAAGCTGGTAGTTAAGCTTAGAAGTTTTCATGCAGGCCCCTACATTTGTACCCTAAAGTTCAAAGTGGGGATCCAGAAAGGAGATGCGCCTCCCACAGTGGTCACTTAAAATCAAGAAATTTGACCCCCCCCTCAAAAAAAAAGGTTATGTATAAAGAAGAACTAAAGCTTTCTTCTTTTCTTTTTTAAGGGGGAAAAGTAAAACTCTGAGAGTGGGCTCTGTTGCTGACTGATGCTCATTGGTTTGGTTTATGTCTGTTTTAGTGGCTAGTAGATAGATATTCATGCGGATGGGGGTAGGTTGGCTATCTAAGCAAAGGACATATCTGTATTTTGGAGAGTTTTATTCTAGTTTCCAAATGAAAGGAGAACTAAACCCCAAAATGTTTCATGTTTCAGTGCATAAACATAAAGCATAACATATTTATATGTATTTTGAAAGGTTATTTTATAATGTAATTGTGTTCCTGTTGTAGCTTTTTAAGTGCTGAGCATTTTTGCCACATTTCCTAGGAGCAGAAGCAATGATGTCATAACTAAAGTGGTTTACACACCACTGACCTGGCCTCCCCAGTTAAACCATCAGTTTCTTAATTCTGAGTACATTGCAGAGAAAAGGGCACAAAACATTCCTGCATTTAAAATGCTTCATCTCTGAAACAAGAGCTTGTACGCCAAGAATAAATGCAGTGTAAAATATAATTACAAAAATATCTTAAATAACATTATTTATTTTGATGTTTGCAGCTGTAAATATCATAAATTTTTAGGTATAATGAACATGGTATCTAGATAATTTCATGCCAAATGTTGAGGAAACACTAAATAATACAACTTTTATAGCCTCTTTTATCCAGTTTGTTGCATACATTATATTAATTCTCACAACACTAGTAATTATTATTGACCCCACTTAGGTTGGGGTCAATAGGTTGAGGACCTGCGGCATAAAGAGATGGAGTAGCTTGCCCAAGATAAGTGAGTCAGTGGCAAAACTTGGCAGAACAGAGTAGTCCCAGCTTTGAGTTTGATATATTATTAATTAGTCATCCTTTGAGACCCAATCCTTATTTTATGTTTTTAATTTTCCTTAATTATGCAGATTGATAATTTGTGTTTTAAAATGCTGAGGAAGACCGTTTGTCTTATTTTTGCTGGTTGAGTAATTCTCTCTTATGTGTTTTGTCATATACATTAAGGCAAACTAGATACCTTATAGTTTGCACCAGCTGGGTCTATAAAGGGCTGCTACAGCACAGCACATTAGAGCACCTTACAAATTACTCCTCGAATGCGCTTTGCTGTGACATGTAGACAAGTGCTTATACTCTCAGATTGTTCAGAAGACTTACGCTGCCAGCTTTAACACATACTATCACAGTAAGATTTAATCTATAAGGTATTTATTATGATGGGAAAGCAATGTAGGAGGAAAAAGCTGAGTGTTGCTCTATGGCATGAAATCCTACTCAAGGAGCTGATTCTAGAAAATACAAAGCATTGATGTCAGTGGATATGGGTACTTAGCACCTTGTAGGATCAGATCATTAATGAGGTAAATTATGAACAATTGCTTTGTTGTGACATCACATTTTTGTTCAACTGAAAAATGAACTTTGTGAATATTTTTCATTCTCTGAATGTGTAATTGTAGCGTTCCTAATTTTTAGTTCTTCATGTAATTGTCCACATGGATTCAACTCTTTGATATTTTGTGTCATGCTTCCTGATTCTTTTGGCCAGTAGTGTCTGTTCAGGCTGTGCCTGTACCCTAACTGTCCTTGCTCATCTCCACCCCAAGGGCAATAAGGGTGGAATGGGCCCTACTGACCCTCAGTTTCTCTTATTGATCATGCCAGTGAGACTGAACTCCTGAAGAGTTCCCCTTTTTCTATGTGCACTGTGCTACTGACGTTAGTTAGTAATCTTAATGTTTATGTGATTGTTAGTTAATTTATTGTTATAGTTAGATGTTGCCCATTGGGGGGAAAAATCTAATCTTTTCTTCAATAGGTTTCAGCTTTGGTACAAAGTGCCTTGGTACCTACCACCTCTGTACCCCTAGTGGACAGTCATCAGTCTGTTGTAATTGGACCTGACCTTTGGACCACATGCCTCCAAGCCAGTTAGATCTGGGCAGTATCCAGTCACACTTCCAGGTGCAGACCTCCTGTGTGGCCCCTTGGGATGTAGGACTCTGCAATCCAGCTGCCCTAGACCCTTAAACCAGTATTGTGACCCCCTCTTGTGTTAGTCACTTCATGGAGGTGACTGGCATTAAAATAAGTTGCTTTGGTCTATCCTTGCAATCTCTAGGCAATCACAGCTACACACTCAAAATGCAAGTCAAATGCAAGTTCTTCAAAATGGTGGTGTCAAGGAAAGTCACAATTTGATACAGACATGTACAAATGTATATTAGTTCATCACACCAACCTCTCCCTCCCCCAGAGACAAGACAAGACACAGATAGAATGGCCTATCCCTTAGATGACATTTACTGCTCCTCATCCCCATCTAGAAACATCAGGGAGTCATCTTCCATTCACCTCCCCCTCCTTGGGTGGCACAATAGAATCAGGAAGAGACTGAAGGGGAAATTCCATAAGAGGTAGCAGGAAAAGATCTAGGACTCATTGGGAATATCCCTCCTAATACCCCCCTCAGTACTCATATTCCTACCAACTACAGGTTGTCCATTGCATGTGATGATGATATCACAGTATCACATGTGTTCTTGTGGCTGTATAGTCCAACCTTTGAGTAGCAAACAGACTAGATATGTGGAGCTCAGTCCACACGTTTACAAGACACTATTCTTTGGTAGAGTCTTCCAGTTCAGATCCCTGTTTCGGTAGGGCTGTCCTGCTGTCATTGTTTGAGAAGGACTCCTACAACCCATCTTCAAGCAAACAGACAACTGCTTGTTAGTCACCAACATTGCTAGACGCTCACTTGAAGAAGAAAGAACGGTTGCATACCCTGAAGTAATTGTGTTTTTTTGAGATGTGTTGCCCACATGGATTGCACAACCTGCCCTCCTTCCTTGCTCCTTTGGCGTTCTACTCCTCCAGGATTCTTTGTTGGTAAAGGAACTGAGAGACGTTTGGATTCACTCCACCCTTTATGCTTTCAGGTAGTGGGTGGGTGAGGACAAGAGGTCAGACTAGATGATCTGGTGGTCGCTTTTGGCCTTAAACTCTATGATGCCTAAGATGCAGGCATGGCCCCAACAGATTCTGCTGGCCAAAAGAATCTGATCTCATGCACATGGGGCACATATGCACCAAGAGTGGAATTGTGTGGACAACACATCTTGAGGAACAAAAGTTACTGTAAGCTAAGTAACCAGTAACAAAAAGCCAGCAATGCTGTAAAAAGGATAACTGGTATATAATATAGCCTCCTCAGACTGTCAGCTTCAAAAGAAGCATCACTCTGCATCCTAAAACACTTTACCCATATTGTCTTCTGCTGAATGAAACGATCTACTATCATGAATTCCTACTCTATTCTGTATTATACAGCATTTCACTGTGTGACATTACTCTGTGACACTGCATGTTAGCACTAGGTGTCCTGTGACTATCAGGAAAAAAGACTCCAGTAATGGTGCATCCCTGGCAGGCAGAGTTGTTCACCTATTTCATAAATATTTTTTGTTAATTAATTTTGTTAAATAGATCTTTAGTAAAAAACAGCATATTTGCCAAAAAAATTTTAAAGTTGTTAAAAGTTATGCTGATGGAAAGATGAGTGCTTGAGAAACCTTGCCAGTCAGTGTTTGCAAAACATTTTAAATGGTTAAGAATTTTGAATTGTTACTTTTTGTCATGTGATATTATGGCAATGAACAGAAACCAGAGATGTCAGAGGCAGCTGTATTTGCAGAGAAATAATCCATCAGAAGCTTGCATATGGATGAAAAGTTGCATTTCATGTAATTTAAGCAGTGCAAATCTTGGCTAACTTGCAGAAGGTCCTTACTTGCTCATCCAGTCAGCCATACTGAGTGGAGTAGGGAATTCTTGTTGGAGAACTTGTGTATTGAAATTCATCTGCCTTTTTAGTTAGAAAATATTTTTGCATTTGTGCTACAGGAGAAGAATTATCTTTGTACAAAAGTTTTAGGATGGCTATTTTTTTGAACTTGTGCTGAATTTCTTAGATTTTTCAGTAGATTTTTATTGTTTCCATTTTTAAAAAAAAGTGTTATTCTGTCTGCCTGTATTTGACTAGTGCTGTGACACTGACTGGCTTTGTCAACAACTCTGTGGGTATCTGTTGGTATTTTTGTTATCCTCATGGTTCTTCAATTCCTGAGTGACAGTGAATTCCACTGAATCCTTCTGCAATCTGTTGTTTCTAGCAACTGCTGTGCCAAGGTGCAGTTGCTACGTTCTTGTGCTAGTACCTGCTATTTTGATTTCAAGATCTGTCAGTTTCGTAAACTTTTGATCTCTGTTTAGTTTGTGCCCTCCTTTTTTCTCTTCTGTGCTGCATATGTGTATCTCATCTCTTTTTTTTTCCCCCCAAACCCCTTTTCCCTTGTTCCTAATGTCAGGAGCAGCGCCAGGATTTTTGGCGCCCTAGGCGGGGGTCCTTCCGCGCTCCTGGTTGTCGGCGGCAATTCTGCAGCGGGGGGGTCCTTCCGCGCTCCTGGTCTTTGGGGCACTTCAGCGGTGAGTCCCGGAGCGAGTGAAGGACCCGCCGCAGAATTGCCACCGAAGACCCGGAGCGCGGAAGGACCCCTCGCCGACGAATTGCCGCCCCCCCCAAATCTTGGTGCCCTAGGCTACCGCCTAGGTTGCCTAAATGGAAGTGCCGGCCCTGCCTTTTGTCCCTTCAGGAAGCATTCAAGAACAGTTGAAGATGAACAGTGATCTTGCAGCTTACTTGTAAATTGTGTGATATTCTTTCCCCTGGCTCTAAGAAGAAAAAGAGCAGAAAATGCAGAATGCCTGCCATCATGAGCCTATTTCTAAGCCCTGCTTATTTACTCCGGATCTGATAATTTATCCCTGTGTTTCTGTGGCTTCCCACTAGTATACAGTTCTCATCCAAGGACTTTTTTCTTGTTGGAAATGTGCATTAGACAGCTTCCTGCAGGACCATGGTTAGTGCCAAACCAATACTTGCAGAGTACAAAATACCAACAACTAAGTCACTGACCTTGGGCATAGTATTTACAGGCCTCAGAAGGGTTAAATCAGTAATACTTGTGTTTTCATATCTTCCATGGAACACACTTTTAGAAGTTTAAAACCATTATTATTTATTACCCATTTCTTTATTACTTATTATTTGTGTTATTGTAGTGTGTAAAGGTTGGGGGCCCATTGTGCTAAGCACTGTACAAGCAGAATACAAAGAGTCCTTGCCTGAAGAGCTTACAATTTAAAAGACAAGGCAGACAAAATATATAGTTAAGCAATAATATATTATTTTCATTCTTATAATTAAATATTTACTTGTTTATCTCCCCAGAGACATGAGCATCCTTTCATCCTTAAAGTGTTCTGCTAAGCCCTCCAGTAGTTTCTAGTGCACTGGGATGCAGTTCTGTAGAAGGTACTTAAATCTGCATCTTTTTGATATGAAAAGATTCAGGCTTCTTTAAAAAAACGATGATAAAAGTGAGAGAGTCTGGGTGGGATTTTGTTGAATAATGACTGAACTGCTATATATGTTTCCTATTTATAAATAAATAAAGGCAGACATCTCTCTGTCTCCATGACAACAAAATCAGCCACCTCACGTACTGGTGAGAAAAGGGATAGAATTCTGTAGAAACAGGTTAGAAAACATACATCGTGATAATATGCAGCTTTCTATATCTGTTTTTCGTTTTATATGGCATCTATTTAATACTCTAGCTGCTATAAATCAGCAAATATAGAAATATAAGTGTATGTGTATGCATATACTGTATATTAATGCAAAGGTTAAAGACCCTGTCAACTTGATTTTTTTTTAAATGACAAAAACATAATTTTCTGATAGAACACCCTTTAAATAATATATCCTGATTTTTTTTTAAATTCTTTCGTGTTTTTAATAAATATTTTTCTTCTCTCCTGTGGATGCTTGAGTATTTTCAATAAGGGAGAAACTGACTTATCAGGGGAAAGGATGATGCTAATTGTAAACAAAGTACTATCAGATGGACGGAGTAAACAAACTGGAGAAATATTTTTCCCACTTCTGTTAGTTATCGTACTCTTAGCTGTTGCCTTTAGCTGTAGTATGCACAAAGTTTTCAGACAGAAATGTGATTTTGAAATTTTGTCCTTAAAAAAACAAACAGAACTTGCTCATATCTGCTCACTCAAAATAAAACCCTCAGATAATGATATTAGGAACCATAATTTAGGTTCCCTACCCTTCACCCATCAATCCAGCATTTAGGATGATCATATAGACTCTTGATTCAGCAAGACATTTAAATACATGCTTAATTTGAACTTTAACCATTCATTTCAACACCTCCAGTCAAATGCTCTGCACTGTTAGAAACACTGCTGGTCCCACTGGATAAAAGAGGAGGATTCTGCAGCTGGATTTGTGACCCATGCAGGTAAAACCTTACTGCAGCAGAAACAGTTCAGTTAGGGTTACCATATTTTAATTTAAAAAAAGGAGGACACTCCACGGGGCCCCGCCCCAACTCTGCCCCTTCCCTGCCCCCAGTCCCACCCCAACTCTGCCCCTTCCCCGCCCCGTCCCCAAAGTCCCTGCCCCAACTCTGCCCCCTCCCCTGAACGCTCTGTCCCCTGCTTCCCTCCCCCCCCCCCCCCCGGCTTCCCACGAATCAAATGTTCGCGGGAAGCCTGAAACAGGGAGGCAGCAGGTAAGCTCTGGCTGAGGCGGGGCGTGGCGCGGCCCAGTCCACCCCCCCCGGCTGAGCGGCTCCTTTTGGCAGCTGGCCGGCCCAGGCCAAAAGGCTCTGGCCCTCGCATCTCCCGCTCAGCTTGGGCCCCTGGAGCACCGGCCCTGGTTCCGGCCAAGCATCCAGGCCTGGCCCCCGGCCAAGCACCGCTGGCCCCAGCGGCTCCGGCCCCCGGCCGAGCACTGCCGGCCGGCCCCTCCCTCCCTCCCTCCCTATTTTCCCGGACATGTCCGGCTTTTTGGGATTTCCTCCTGGACGGGGATTTGAGGCCCAAAAAGCCGGACATGTCCGGAAAAATCCAGATGTATGGTAACCCTAGTTCAGTTAAACCAAAACTTCAGGTTGGTAAGTACAGATGGAGATCAAAACCAAAGATCTCAGTGAAAACTGAAAGGAAGCAGAGATCTTGAGACATCAAATGCTGACAAGAGTATTTGTAACAAGAGTAGGCACATGGAATGTATGAACTTTGTGTAGTATGGGAAAGCTGGCACAAGTTACACAAAATATGAAAAAACCCACATCTGAACATACTTGGTGTCAGTGCAATGAGAGACAAGATATTGTCTGGTGGTGCTACAATTTTATACTCAGGAGAAGGAATGCACAAAAGAAGTGTAGGAATTATGCAGGATAACATTCCAGCGAAGACCCTGCTGTCTTGAGAACCGGTGAATGGCAGAATAACAGCCCGTCTGCAAACAAGACATATCAAGTGTACAATAATCCAAGTGTATGCACCAGCAAATTCAGCAGGCGACCCTGAAATTGATGTGTTCTTTGAGCAGGTACAGCAAATTTTGGATGATGTGCCTAAGCATGACATCATAGGCACAGCAGTGGAAGGCATCCATGCTAATAATAGCAAACAGCTTTTGATTCTATGTGGCACAAACCATCTAAAGATAGGAGACAGTCTCTTCCAGCATAAGAGGATTCACAAGCTCACATGGAGATCACCAAAAAATGCAACTGTCAGCCAGATAGACCACGTGTGTATCTCAGGGGTGAGCATCATCTTTGAGGAATGTTCCTACCCAGGTGTTGGCTTGGATCGTTATCATTTAGTGGCCACGTTACAGTGTAAACTTAAAAAGATCATAAAGGCAGACAAAAAGAGTGTTACAGCAAAAGCAAAGTTCAAGGACAAAGAAATACAGATCAGATTGCTTTTAGCAACCGTTACACTATTTTACAGGCTCAGGAAAGTCTGGAAGAGAAAAGGTCAAACCTGAAGACAGTAATCGAGACAGCTGGGCCTCCAAAAGGGGTAAAAGAAAGATGCATGGATTACATCTGGCACACGGGCAGCAATTAACAAGCAGAAGGCAAAAAAGGACAGAGCAAGACACAGGCAGCGCTTTTACAGGCAGATGCAAGATGTAGAGAAAAAGACGCAAAAATAAAGAAGAGAAGCAGACAGGATAGAAATGCCTGGGTTCAGGAGAAGTCTGCAGAGGCACAAGATGTACCACTGAGAGAGACTTCAAAGAGCTCTACAGAATAGGGAAGGGCCTCTCAGGAAGAACCAGACCATCACGGGTACCCCAGCCCATCCGCGACTTTTATGGACAGATGTTGAAAACACATGAAGAACAAGCCAGATGAAGGAAAAAACATTTCCATTCCATATTAAACTGTCTAGAGCCGCAGTCATGCACACGTTCCAGTGGAATGCCTATGTTAAGTTAGAAATAGAAGAGGGACCAATAAATAACACCCAGTGAAATTAAAGCAGCCATCAAAGGCCTCAAACGGGAAAACTTTTGAAGTTGACAGAATTCAAGCAGAGGTACAGTGACAAACGGATATTGAATGCGCTGGCATTATCTGGAAAGACGTGCCACGATTAGCAAGCGCACATAATCAATACAGGAACTGGATTGGCCAATATGCCAGCAGCACAGGAGGGTCTAAAGTTTAATTCACATGCTTAAATACCTTCCTGAATGGCACAATAATGCTAATATAAAATAACTTGATAAGCAATTTTTATTTCCTGTTGTTTTGCATTAAGAATCCAAAATGCAAAAGGCTGTTCTGATGATTAAATATGCAATGCTTGTAAGGTTGATAAATTAAGATTTGTGTTGGTTATTCTAGTTACATTCTGCCTACGGAGGTTTGCTCTATTGCCTTATTTTATTCCTTTCGTATTTCACTTGTAATGAGCAAATACTGAATGTTGAACATTGGGGAAATATCCTCCTGTCTTTTCACTGCATTTACATTATAATGTAAAATGCTTCTTATAAACAACATATGTTACTGTAAGAGAGATTTGTTTTCACAGTCTCAGTACACAGATACCTTCTTATAAAAGGTGTATTTCCTTGAGGTAGTATTTTTGTATGTGTGCAAAAAAATCTTGAATTTGGTGATGTTAGTTTTTGATGTACATAAGAGTTTTCATGGCTTGTTTCTTTGAATAGCTTTTATTTAGGAATGTAATGCATGTATTAATAATCCCAATGCTTTGTATTTAAGATTTTATTTGAGGACTAAAAGTACTCTACAAACATTATTTAAGTCCAACAACATTCCTGTGAGGAGGCAGATATAATTGTACTCATTTTACAGATTAATAAACTGAGGAACAGATTGGTTGAGTGACTTACCCAGTAGGTTTTACTTGAAAGTCATTTATTTTGAGGCAACTTTCCATTGCAGTAGTATTTTTAAAATCCTTGTGTACAAGTGGGCAGGCAAATAATCATTCTGGAAATAAATGATCTGACATCCACTTTTTCACAAAAGGCAGGCTGAAGAGATTAACAAATACAGTTGTTTGTCTGATTAACTTTGGACTTTACTGATGTATTACGGCTGTGATTGGATTTTTTTTTTTTTGAAAGATACAGAATAATTGATGAGAACAAGATAGCAGTATCTGTAATGGCGTTGTTTGTTTCCACCAAGACCTTGCTGTTCAGTATTACATTCCAGAGAGCATACCAATTCTGTTGTCTTTCTGCCACTTGATTCTGGCTAGAATTTAGATGTGTTTTGCTGCTGTTGTAAGTAGCTAACTGTGTGAAATTTGATCTTTGTCTATCTTGAAATGCCTGTAATGTATTGCTCTTTTATTTGTTAGGAGAATTTGATGTTGGGGAATTGCTTGCAGTTCTTGACTGTTTCTTTCTCTGTAAAGAACACTTTTTAAATTCAGTGTGGTGAGAGTTTGTTCTTTTGGCTATTAGTGGAGGGATAAAAAAAATCTCTGTACTTTTGAGAGAGAGAGAGAGACTGAGTCACAGAGGGGTTCTGCTGTACATTGCTGCTTTGCTTGTTCCAAACATTGCGTCAAAACATTAATAAAAAACTAGAAATGTCATGGACATTACTTGTAAAATCTTATTTGTCAGACAGAATTGACAAATTTGTCAGACATTCTCTTCTTTAATCTTTCACTGTAAATTTCTGTGATCTGTAATTTGTGTATATACCTATAGGTAGGGCTACGATTTTGTCACGGAAATTACAGAATCTGTGACTTCCAGAGACCTCTGTGACTTGAGCCCCCAGCGCCTGAGAGCTGCAGGGTCCCCCCATTGCCCGTGGTGGCTGGGAACTGTGGGACCCCAAGATCCCAGCCGCTGCGGACAGGGGAAGGAGTGCCCCAGGAGCTTCCAGCTGCTGTGGGCAGTGAGGGTGCTCCGGGATGCTCTGGAACTCGGAGCTGTCGTGGCCGGCCGGGGTGCCCCAGAGCTCCCAGGCTGCTGCAGGTGGCGGGGGTGCCCCACAGCTCCCAGCTGGGCCCCAAGGGGCAGTGTGGGGACCCCGCAGCTTCTCATTTTGTCATGGATATTTTTAGTAAAAGTCATGGATAGGTCATGAGCTTCCATGATTTTTTCTTTATTGCTCATGACCTGTCTGTGATTTTTACTAAAAATATGCATGACAAAATCTTAGCCTTACTTATAGGCCCTAATACTGCTTGCATTAAAGTCAGGTTCTTAATCTGGCCATATTTGTATCCAGACTAAAAGTCTTTGCTCCACTACCTGTTTGTTTGTTTTTTATCATGAGATATGTGTACAATCCAGTGGGTGAATAGTTTCCTTGACCCACACTTACAGAATTCCCACTACATTGATGAGAATGAAGCATTGAAGGGGAAGTATATGGCACAGTGAATGGTTATATATGCATTTTATTTGTCCAATTTATCACAAAGAATACTATCAGAAAAGAGCTGTAAACCTTCCTTCTGGTAGAGTCCACATGCAGCTAGAACTCTCATAAAAGAAGGTGCTACTACTGGCAAGGAGAGACCTGATTCACTACCTCACCTTTGTTGCTTCCACTAGCAGAACTTCATCCTGGCCAAAAGTAAAGCTGTGCTCCCAAAGCAATGCCTCATCGTGTGAATTTCCTGGGAACACAGAAGGGTCTGTCTGGTTCAGCAAAGTGCATTTTGCAAGGGCACTCTAGCTCTACCGCTGTTGATTTGAGTTATAGAGTAGCTAAGCTAATAGCTGAATTTCTGCTTTTTCTTACGGTGTTTAATAAGTGTCTTACTAAGGTGAATAATGTAATGCTAAATCAGTGCTCCAAACCTCTGAGTAAACATACACGTGATGAAATCATTTGTACTAGCAATATTTGTAATCTCATAGATTGAGACAGCTTGTTTTGGTTCATATAAATTGTAGTGTGAAAGATAAGCAAAAACAAACATTACCATTTGGAGCTGAGCAAATGTTAATGTTATTACGAAACAGACTGTTACATTCTTTCAACTGTGTACAGTACTTGTTTGGTATGGTCCAGGTTTTGACTGATTTGTCTGTTGTAAAATGTGCAATTTAAAAGGTTGACTTGGAAATTAGCTCACTTAGGTATCTTAAGTAATTATATTAGATTCTTAAAATCATGATCTTGTATTGTCTGTGAATTGAGACTGTTTAATCTGCTGAAACTGGCACACAGTGCAAAAAATTAGTAATATTTTACCATAGTACATATCAAATTATATGTTTTCTCTCTCATTGTTTTTACTCTTTAAATTTACACCAAATTCTGCTGAGATAGTAATTAGAAATGTTCTTGCTCCAAATCTTGGATCATAGAATACAGATGTCATATGAGATGTAATATGCTCAACTGGACTAAAATTTTACTAAACCATTTTCTGCTACTTTTTAAAAAATCAACATTTGTTTTTATCAGATTAGAGTCTGAAGTTTTTATACTTCAAATTAAGACATCTGTCTCTGTTAGAGTTGGGTGAATATTGCAAACAGCAGATTAACTTTAACAGAATTCAAAATCCTTTTTATTTTCTTTAAGATGTTAATTATTCTCCATGAGTAATTTGCCCATTCCAAGTCTCTGTAAAATGTTCCTTGGGTGTGAGATATTTGGGCAGATTCACTACTCTCATGAGTGGGCAAACGCCACAGTGGAATTGTGCCCACTTTTAACAGTAGTAAATATGTGTTTATAAAACTGCTTTTAATGTCAGACTTCTTCAAATGCCATTCATACTCCACCTTTATTACACACTGTGCTATAAATACACCTCTACCCCGATATAACGCGACCCGATATAACACGAATTCAGATAGAACGCGGTAAAGCAGTGCTCGCGGGGGGGGGGGAGAGGGAGAGCTGCGCACTCTGGTGGATCAAAGCAAGTTCGATATAACATGGTTTCACCTATAATGCGGTAAGATTTTTTTGGCTCCCGAGGACAGCGTTATATCGGGGTAGAGGTGTACACAGTTTTTTGAGTCCACAGTAAAATAATCTAAACCAGGGGTTCTCAAACTTCATTGGTTAATATACTGCTTTCTTAAAAAAATTGTGAACTGAAAGGATGGAATATCAAGCTCATGTACCACAATTAGGGAACCCTTGATCTAACCTGTAATCATGTACTTTCCTAAAGGTTGAAATTGCTATCTATGTAGCAGAATATAATTTTATCATGAGTATTTATAAGGTCACAATATTTATGTGGCTTTTAATTGAGATTTAATCAAGAAAAATTTTCCCTGAGAAACACAAGACTCACTTCCGCTTTTGGAGAGACCTCTTAGCTGAGTGGAGTGATATGAATCCCTCTTGCCAGAGAGTATGATCTCTGGCATTGCTAAATTGATTTTATAATCTGAGGGAACTAAAAGGACCCTGGAGACCTATTATGTTTGTTTGCTCTATTCCTTTGTTAGATGTGCTCTGGCAAATTTTCCTTCTTATAAATCTTTGCACATTTTGTTTTCAAATCATCCCATCACTATTTGTCTTTCATGCACTATAATGTTTTGTCCATTGAGTTAGTCTTTATACTTTGTCTGGTTTTGGCTTTCCATCATTTATTTTTTTGCTTTTGTTCCTTTTAGTTTCTTTATAGTAGTCACCCGTTTTATTATATAAAATTGTGTAATTTAAATCCGATGACTCATGTTTTATTTTTATTATAATTCAGTCTAGCATAATATAGTTGAAACTACAGTAGAACCTCAGAGTTACAAAATGACGAGTCAACCACACACCTCATTTGGAACCGGAAGTACACACTCAGGCAGGAGCAGAAACCAAAAAAAAAATAGCAAATACAGTACTGTGTTAAACATAAACTATTAAAAAAAGGGGGGGGGGAGGGGAAGCAGAATTTTTCTTCTGCATAGTAAAGTTTCAAAACTGTATTAAGTCAATGTTCAGTTGTAAACTTTTGAAAGAACATAATATTTTGTTCAGAGTTATGAACATTTCTGGTGGTGTTTGTAACTCTGAGATTCTACTATATTGAAAACTGAGTACAGTAAGAACTCATTTAAGTGAAAATGCAAGAGACAAGCCAAAACTGAACATTTAATAGAGGCCGTCTTATTCGGTTTGCACACTATATGATAATTTTTTTTAAAAATGAACTGTAATAAATGGCAGAGACGGGTGAGAGAAAGGAAGCATGGGTGCAGCTAAATCCACACTAAAGGCTGCCTCAAAAGTGTAACCCATATCTTCAGTCTCTGCTTTAAGCTTTCCTGAGGAGTGCTAATAAAATTTTGCATTATCTTTTAGTTAAATATCAGCACTACTATATATATACACGTGGTGGTCACTTGAATTGCTACTAATGACATATTTTGTTGTAATTAAACTAGAAAGAGTGTGAGAAGGAATGAAATAATATGATCAACCTATTTGGGTTGGTTTATTGTTTTTTGTTTCTCAAAGACTGTTCAGGTGACCACAGAAGAACACATGTGCATATGATAGATTTCTGGAATAACTGTCCAGATAACTATGATTACTGGAAATGTTTGTTTTTCATTCTTTTGTCCTTCAGACCTGTTCATCTTTACCCGCAGTACTTAAGTTTTGGAGAAGTAAAATGGTTTTACTTCCTTTGACCCAGCTATGGCTGCATCTGAATTCTATATCTTCTGACATTGCACTACTAGGGTTGCCAGGTGTCTGGTTTTCGACCGGAATGCCCGGTCGAAAAGGGACCCTGGCGGCTCCAGTCAGCACCGCTGACGGGGCTGTTAAAAGTCCGGTTGGAGGCGCAGGAGGGCTAAGGCACGCTTCCTGCCTGCCGTGGCTCCACACGGGTCCTGAAAGCAGTGGCATGTCCCCCCTCTGGCTGCTACACATAGGGGCATCCAGGGAGCTCTGCACGCTGCCCCCGCCCCAACCGCCGGCTCCGCAGCTCCCAATTGGCTAGGAACCGCGCTCTGCAGACGGGGCAGCGCCTGGCCGTGCCTCTGCGAAGGAGCCGGAGGGGGGGACATGCCACTGCTTCCGGGAGCTGCTTGAGGTAAGCGCTGCCTGGAGCCTGCACCCCTGATCCTCTCCCACGCCCCAACTCCCTGCCTCAGTCCTGATCTCCCTCCCGCCTTCCGACCCCTCGATCCCAGCCTGGAGCACCCTCCTGCACCCCAAGCCCCTCATCCTCAGCCCCACTACAGAGTCTGCACCCCTAGCTGGAGCCCTCACACACCTACACACCCCAACCTCCAGCCCAGAGCTCCCTCCTGCACCCTGAAATCCTCATTTCTGGCACCACCCTGGAACTCGCACCCCCAGCCCAGAGCTCCCTCCCATACTCCAAACCCCTCAGCTCCACCCCCCAGCCCCGAGTCCCCTCCCATACTCTGATCCCCTCAGCTCAGCTCTGCTCCCCCAGCCCGGAGCCCGCACACCCAGAGCCCTCACCCCTTCCTGCACCCCAAACCCCTGAGCCAGCCCAGTGAAAATGAGCAAGCGAGTGAGGATGGGGAGAGCGAGCGACAGAGGGAGTGGGGGGGGGGCCTTGGAAAGGGATGGGGCAAGGACAGGGTTTCGGAGGAGGGGCAGGGCAAGGGTGTTTGGTTTTGTGCGAGTAGAAAGTTGACAATTATAAGTTGATATTATTGTCAGTAGCTTATGCAGGGCACACCAACCAACATTTTCAAATTAATTTCAGGGAGTGGCCTACCCCACCAATACTCCCACTTCTAGCCTCACCCTCTGCCCCACACCTGCCTCTGCCTCGTGCTGCCTGGGGTCTGTGCCACCATGTTGGCCTTGCAATTCAAATCTACCCCCACAACCGACCGTTGGTTGCCAAAACCACCCCTCCTTGCAATACCAATGGCAGAAGCAGAGCAGAGGTCAAGTACATTATCCAGAAACTTGAGTGTCAGCCACACATGCACATTAATCTCTCACTGACTCATAGAGAGAGGCTGATGCATCTGATTCTGAATAATATAGATTTTATGCAGGAGATAACATTATTAAATTGGGAGTTGGGAGTTTTTCTGTTTGAAATGGAAATCTCCCTGACGTAGCAGGAGACTTGGTCAGTCTGTTTAGGGCAGCAGCAAAATGTGATATTGCTTTTACTTTTGAATAGTTTCTAAAAATTTCTACTTTAAAACTTGAAACTTTGTGTATAAGTATTTCAGAAGGGGTACACTTGTTTAATATTTTTTATTTTAATAGAACAAGAAACTCTAAAATATAACAGATATGACATGGTAAATACAGTACAGTTATGATAATTGAAATAATTAGCATTAATATAAGTTAACATAATTGAGGGGAGTTCTCAGTATTTTGGAAACAGGACTAAGTTTCACACAGAATCATAGAATATCAGGGTTGGAAGGGACCTCAGGAGGTCATCTAGTCTGACCCCCTGCTCAAAGCAGGACCAATCCCCAACTAAATCATGGGTAAAGTAATAGATAACTGAAGCTTGGGCAAACGGACTAAAAATACATCAAGGTCAGTTGTGACAGATATTGGAACCCCATGCAGTATTTTTCAGGACCATTATATAAAATTTATGAATGGTTTATGTATGAGTGCGTTCTGCTCCATGCAGGAGGGTTACCACAGCTCCTCCAAGAACTAATAACAGAGCGCGGTGATTTAACGCGAGCGGCTGAAAGTGTAAACAACTCCAGAGAAGTACCGCCCCTGGAGGAATTTGCATATACTGAGTCAAACTAGGTTTTCAGAGACAGAGAGAGAGGCTGAGTGAGGAAATTAGCATGACTCTTTGTCCAGGTAGGGTGCCAGCCCTTCCTAAAGGGTTGGAAAGTCAGTGTGCCTGCCTGGCTCCTAATGTAGAAGATGGGTGATTACCGGTATATATAGTGTGCGTTTAAATCTGTTTATTGTTTTTATATGTTTTCTCTGTGGTGGGGTGTCCTTAAAATAAATGTACACTTCCGAGAAAGCTGTGTGGTAACTTGTAACTGCTGACATACAGTGGTCATAGCCTTTGGAGAGAAAGCACAGTGCAGGTGCAGGCCTTGAGGCAGACTGGCTTCTTGGGGATATCGCAGTGTGTGGCAGGAGGCTGTGCAGACTTAAAACTTGAGGTCAGAGGGAGTGGGATATAAGTCCCTGCCCACAGGGAGGTGATGGCTGAAGGCCTGAGACCTGACTGGGCATTCTGGAGTGGACCATGGAGTGTGAATACAGGTACATTTACCTTGATAACAGTGTGTGAATATTAGTTTCAGGATCTCAACAATTTATATAGTGAATGCTTATGCACTGCTTGGATGTAACGGGTTTTAATTATTTATAAATGTTAATTACTAAGTTCAACCATGCAGCATATTTTGCTTCAGCTGTGGTCACCGATTTAAGTATCAGTTTTGTATTGTTGCCACCAAAAGATCCATTAATTTCTTTCCATGAGTTATTCAAAATACTACTACTAAGTATAATAATTTGAGATGAAAAATCACTTGTTGGGTTTAATAAAGAAGATAAATATTAAGTTTCAGATCAAAATTGTTTTTCCATAATGCAGTGAAATGCAGTGTGAACTTCAGTTTGTCTCTTTATTAGCGTCACAGGACTAGCATTAATCAAAATCTCTCTGACTGGCTTTGTGCTTCTTGGCCTAAATTCATATGGTTGTAAATGACATTAAAGTCTTCCAGAAGGAGGAAATGAAACCATTCTGTTTAGTGCTGATGATGTAACATCTCCAAAAATCTGGTTGTGTTTGTTTCATTGTAGCAAAGTCAGTTTTGTAGTGAAATTCAAGTTTTGTACTCACCTGCCTCTTTTGTCTACTATGGGTCTGATCCTGAGTTTTCAGCAACGTATAGCCCTCTGGTAGCATTATTCAGATTTCATGTTTTTAGGTAGATATAGTTTAGTAAGAAGCTACAATTATAAACAGATTATTTTAGTGAATCGTATATATAGATAGTGGTTATCTATCCTTTAAATTGTGTGTGCGCAGTTTACCAAATAAAGTATCCTAAATTAAATAACAATTTTACAGTAACTAGCAATTATTTATTATAAGTAACCCTTTCATATAATCTAATATTTTCTCAATGAAGAGTACTTTATATCCAGAGCTGTTCTTGAAGTTTTAGGAACACCTTGCACCACTCAACATTCTATCAATTTTCAAGGTATCCCCACAAACCTCATCAACACAACATTCTGAAGAGTGAAACAGGCAACTTAATATGTTTGAAAATTATACTAAATAGTTCAGTATCTGGGATCCTAATTTACATAATTAGCAAAAATGACAAGGTCCCAATTGGTGTGTGAAGTCCAGATGCCCCAAGTGCCTCAGACTTAGTCACTTAAAGCTTCTTTCATTAGTTATAACCATAATAGTATGCTTTTCAGATATGTATGAGAATTTTAAATTAGCCCAAGAATCAACTCTGTGACATCTGAGGTCTTGTCACCCAAACTCCACATGAATCCTACATACTATGAAACACTGACTCTATGCAGTGGAGTAGTACAGTTGTGGGATCCAAGTAAGTCCTGGAAGCCATTGTGATGAAAGCATTTTTAGGAATATATGCACTTGTAGGTAAGGGTATTTGGTGTGTTAAATTATATGCATTTGTTTGTTTTTCAACATAAGCACCTTACAAGTAAATTTTTACTTGTAAATATTATGCAAACTAACTTTTAGATCATCTTCTTATAAGGTATTGTTATCTTCCCATCATCACTCTGATGTGGCTTGGCAATCCTAAAGCCCTACTCAAATTTCAGATTCTAAAGTATGTAGGTTTTCAATTCTTTATCTAAATCCAATGGATTGTTTGTGCCTATGCAATTCTTTCTTGAGGTGACCTTTTTAAGAATCTTTAACTCCCATTTGTCAGCTGTTTCTATAAATTGCTTTCGGTGACTAACAACTGGAAACTCTCATAGTTCCAGATTTGGATTTATATAAGCTGCTTAGCTGGCAATTTTTCTCTCCCTCTTCCCTGCCCTCCACAAACAATTACATTTGACTAGTACAGATATCTTTAAACGCTCCTTTCCTGACTCCTTGCTTGGAAACGACATCAATCTCCGGTGCTGCTGCTGTTTATCAGCAATGACTTTTTCAGTTTGGGCTTTTTTGAACTATTCTAAAATCCTAGATGATTTTATGATTAGTTGTGTAAATTACAAATGTCTTTTTCCTCCAAGAGGTTTCCTCCAAGAGACTGTTTAAAAACTGTAGCACCGATCCTGTGGATCCATGATAGTAATGAAATATGACAGTTATGGCAGCTGCACTCTTTTGATGGCCACTCTTTGTGACCAAGTGGCTGGAAAAGTACTGCTTTGTGGGAACCAGCTGCTGGAGTTTGGGATATTTGATCCCCCTTATTGATTCAGCAGCATAACTAATAGGTGCTTGACTTCAAGCATGTGAGTGGCCCTGTTGACTTCAGTGGGACTGTTCACATAGTCATAATTATGCTGAATTAGGACTATGCCTCAAGGGGAGGCAAGGAGAAACGTAGTAAAACTGGAATATGTTCACTTCAGTTTAAACCAAAACATTATCTTTGGAAGTGATATTTGTTTTATGTTTTGGAAGGCTTCAGTGAGATATTATTTTTAAAAAGCTGATAAAGCAGTTGTCTTGGCAGAAGGGAACGAACTAGTGGATGGAGTCAGTTGAGACCATCAGAGATTCATGATAAAGGCACTGCTATGCGGTTTATCACTTGGTTTAACACAGAGATATCACTTCTGTGTGTTCATAATGTACCTTGTGTAATTCTGAGCTGTGATGTTGCAGCAGTGAGTCAAAAGGATCTCATGGTGCCAGAACTGTGACTCTCACCATTCATAGTTCGTAACAACATTTTGTGTGTTCAACATGGTACTAAGATGTAGCTGTATTAGAAAATGTGACTCTGAAATGATGCTACAATACACATTATAGAGTTACGTACGCAGACTTATTTTGTTTGATAAGTCAGACTTCTTCACTGAGCCAGATTAAAAGCAATACAAATCCTTTTGGTTAATCCATAAGTCTTTTGAAGGGTACTCCTGGGGGAATTCTGTGCCACTTTGCATGCACATATTCAATGAGCCCCACAGATGACTATTTTTTTTGTTAGGCCAGGTCAGGAGACAGAGTCTGTGGGATGCTGGAGGATGAGGGGGCTCATAAGGGCTAGTGGGGGGAGGACAGACTGAGGTGGGGGCTGAATGGGAGTGGAGGCACAGGGCCATGGGGGGAGGGAGATGCAGAGACACATGGTGATGTGGGAGGGGTGCAGAGCTACATAGAGACAAGGGAGTGGCTGGGTGAGGGCACAGAGACACATGGGGATGGGGCAGATGTATTTGACTGAATGGGAGAGGCTAGGGGTCAGCCAGGGTCTGCATTGGGGAAGCTCCCTAACAATCCCTCCCTTCCCCCCCTCCAAAAAAACCCCAAACAAACATGTTTCATACTTTTTCCACCCATACCCAACAGCCCTCCAAGTTCACACCCAGGCTCCTTCACAGCAATTTGCTTCCCTCCATTATCCCTGACTCCCCCAAGCCTTTGTGTTGCTTCTGAGGTGTGTGGGAAATACGGTTCTGTATTGTAGTTTAAATTAATCATTAACTCAGAGTTCTGTATTAATATGCCTAGTAAGGAATCTATTTGTCAAAAAACATTTCCTGAATCTTTTTTGTTGTCTGTATTGTTAGATAGACTTGCTGATAGGTATTATGAAATAAATGACCAAAAATAATTGAAACTGGTGTAATTATATTGTGTTATTCTGACAAATGAAAGATGCAGAATTTTGCATAATTTTAAAATATTGTGCGCAGAATTTTTATTTTTTTGGTGCAGAATTCCACCAGGAGTAGAAGGTGAACAGTTGATGAGTTAGTCAATAAATATATTTGTACCTAACTTACGTAGGTATTGTTTAAAGCTGAATGGAAATGTTGGTGTGCTTGAGTTGGAGTTCTGCGAGTTTACATTTGAGTTAAAAATTTTACGTATAATGTGAACATGGGACAAAAGGTGTAACTTTAAAACTAGTTTCTTATTAAAGAAAATATAAATATTATAAAACAAATATCACATGACACTTTATTTTTGCCATTAAGAAAATTGGATGTTTAAAATGTTATATTATGACTCAGAAATGATATTTCCCATCAGATTTAGTGGTTTAGGAACACACACTATGTACAAGCCAATTCCTTTATGCCCAAATCTGACCATGGTTACGCAGGAGATAGTTTTTTTTCTTCCTTTCTTTCGGTAGCACTTCGGATTTCCGGGGAGTCACCCCTATGTCCTGTTGCTGAGAAAAGAACTGGGCTTATTGTTCATCATTGTTAAAATTATGACCAATTCCCTTATGATAGTTTATGTTCCTACCCTTCAAATACCCCCTTCCCCACTTCCGCTCTGGCCACTTTCATGAGAACATTCTCAAACAAGAAGTGGTATCTCTCTTACAGCGAGGAGAGATAGAATAGGTTCCTCCTCAGTAGCAAGGGAGGGGTTTTAGTTGACATATTTCCTAGTCCACAAAAAGAAAGGCAGTTAGAGACCCATTCTTTACCTCTGCTATCTCAACCAGTTTATTCACAAACTCAAGTTTCACGTGGTCATGGTGGCATCTATTATAATTCCATCCCTGGAAAAAGATATGTGGTTTACAGTTCTCAGCATGGATGCCTATTTTCACATGGACATTCACCCCGCTCACTGGCAGTTTCTCAGATTCATAGTTGGCCCCGACCACTTTCAGCACAGAGTACTCCCTTTTGGCATTGCTGCCACCCACAGGGTCTTTACTAAGGTGTTCTCTGTTGGAGCAGCCTATAGCAGATGATGTGGTTTCACTATCTTCCTCTACCTCGATGGTAGGTCCATCACAGCAAGGACTTACATGCCGAGAGACAAGTGTCAGGTTATGAATGTTGTCATAGACCAGATCATAACCAACACCAGAGTGCCTGTCACGATTCTCCCCCCCCCGCCTCATGCACTTACATCATACCTTTCGGAAGACTCCACCTTCAGTGTAAACTGACTATTTTTACCCTTTGTTTTCTATGGTTTAACCAGTTACTGATCAATGACAGGATCTTTTCTCTTATTCCATGACTGCCTACTTTGCTTAAGAGCTTTTAGTGTGGGACCTTTTCAAAGGTTTTTTTGAAAGTCCAAATATACTAGCAATTGGATTACCGTTAACCACATGCTTGCTGACTCCTTCAAAGAACTCTAATAGATTGTTTGATGCATGATTTCACCTTACAAAAGCCATGTTGACTCTTCCCCAACATATCATGTTTATCTATTTTTCTGATCATTCTGTTCTTATAAACAAATGGGGTAAGCCAATATAATTCTCCTGTTTCTTGTTTTGTCATGTCTTGCTGTGTGACATGAGGTTAGCCTTCTGCCACTCTGTTTCCCTATCTATACAATGGAGATAGTGATAGTTACCCTCCTTAGTAAAGTACTTAAAGATCTACAGGTGAAAAGCACTACATAGTTGCTAAGTATTATTATGATAAAATTCATTATTGTTTAAAGGGATATAACAGTATTAACATACTCTTCTCCTTCAGTGTTTCAAAATTTTATTAAAATTGAAAATGTACCCTTTCAGATTACCTTGGAACAATACACTTTGGAGTGATCACGGATAAACAAATTGCAAAGGAGATCTTGTTGACGCGCTCGGGAAGTCTGTACCTTCATAGACATGTCAACACTTCGCTTGTGAGTACTATTATTATTACTTAACATTTATATTTCAGTAGCAACCAGAGGCTAACTAGGTTGGACCCATTGTGCTAGGCACTATATAAACATAGAGTAGATGACAGTGCTTCAAAGAGCATTCATAAATCTGTTATGTGCTAGAATGCAGAGTATTTAAGAACTGACATTTCCATAGTGTAGTATTTATTGTCCTTCTGTGGAAGATAAAAGTAAGTAATTGTGTTTGGGTTTTGTTAGTTTTAAATAGTGGATGCTATTGTGTTTGTACTGTGTTTTTAAAAGTAACATACCAATTAGTTCCATTCCTGATGCTGGCCTGACACTTCATAGCAGAAATAAGAATGTCCATACTGGATCAGACCAATGGTCTATCTAGCCCAGTATCATGTTTTCCGACCGTAGCCAGTGCCTACCAGATGCTTCAGAGGGAATGAACAGAAGAGGGCAATTTATCAAGTGATCCATCCCCTGTTGTCCAGTTCCAGCTTCTGGCAGTTGGACTTTTAGAGACACCCAGAGCATGGGATTGTGTCCCTCACCATCTTGGTTAATAGCCATTGATGCACCTATTCTCCATGAATTTACCTAATTATTTTTTTAACCCAGTTATACTTTTGGCCTTCACAACATCCCCTGGCAACGAGTTCCACACGTTGACTATGTGGTGTTTGAAGAAGTACTTCTTTGTTTGTTTTAAATCTGCAGCCTATTAATTTCTTTGAGTGACCCTTGGTTCTTGTGTTACGTGAAACAATACATCCCTGTTCACTTTCTCCATACCGTTCATGATTTTATAGACCTCTATCATATCCTTCCTTAGTTGTCTCTTGTCTAAGCTGAATAGTCCCAGTCATTTTAATCTCTTCTCATATGTGGAAGCCATTCCATACCCCCTAATCATTTTTATTGCCCTTCTCTGTAGCTTTTCCAGGTATAATATATCTTTTTTGAGATGGGGTGCCCAGAACTGCAGGCACTTTTCAAGGTGTGAGCATTCCATGAATTTATGTAGTGGCATTATCATATTTTCTGTCTTATTATCTTTCCTAACTTGGTTAATGTTTTTGATGGCCACTGCATACTGAGCAGATGTTTTCAGAGAACTATCCACAATGATTCCAAGATCTTCCTTGAATGATAACAGCTAATTTAGACCCCCAGACACACTTGGATCCTGGCCAGGGAGACCTCCTATACAGGGGCCCCCACAGCCCAACAGTGCCCCTCTGAGCATGAGCCAAGGTGTGGAACCGCCAGCGCTAAAAGTAAGGAGAGAACCCATCATGAGAACAAGATACACTCTTGTGGGCACAAGAGCAGATCCTCGCAGCAAACTGCTCATAAGGGACATGTTCTCTGCCCAAGCCGTGCCAGGTCGGGTGAGATATTGTGCACAGGTCCCATGGAACCAGTGCTAAAGACCCTGGTGCTGGAAGATAAGGCTAAGAAGAAGCGGGATCCGTTGATATCGCTGGTCACCTTGGTATTGGGACTATTAGAATGTCTATCTATGAGTGCAGGTTCAGATACTCGGATGGTGCTGCCTTGACACTATGTGGACAGACCAGCCTGACCACGGGAACAGCTCCCTCCAGAATCTCCATGGGAACCCCGTGTCAAGTATCAGAGGGGTAACCATGTTAGTCTGGATCTGTAAAAAGCGACAAAGAGTCCTGTGGCACCTTATAGACTTAGTGTCGTATTGGAGCATAAGCTTTTGTGGGTGAATACCCACTTCGTCAGACGCATGGGATCTGACGAAGTGGGTATTCACCCACGAAAGCTTATGCTCCAATATGTCTGTTAGTCTATAAGGTGCCACAGGACTCTTTGTCGCTTTTTACAGATCCAGACTAACACGGCTACCCCTCTGATACTTGTCTCCTGCAAAGAGTGGCTTACTGACTTACAGATCCCGCTGGAGGAAGTCCAGGACCCCCAACACATCCTCCAGTCATAGGGACACTCCAGTGGCTTTCCCTATAAATGAGGCTATCCTGGAACCAACCTGGACAGTGTGGCACACTCCAGCATTGTGTGCCCCTACTCCCAAAAGAGCTGAGAGATGCTACTTTGTGCTGGCTAAAGTGGCAGACTTCCTCTTTACCCACCTGGCCCCTAACTCATTAGTTGTCCAGGAGGCCACAGAATAATCCCATCAACACCCCCAAAAGTCCACTCCGCCAAACAAGGGGTCAAAAAGATTGGCTCTCCTGGGCAGGAGGGCCTTTTCATCGGCAGGTCTGCAATTCTGCATCGCAAACTACCAGGCTCTGTTAGACAAGTAAAATGTTAACACATATGGCAGGCTAGCAGAGTTTAAGGACAAGCTCCCTGTGGAAGACCAGGCCCAGTTCCACGCCCTAGTTGACGAGGGTACACTAGTTGCGAAGGTGGCCCTCCATGCAGCAGTGGATGCACCAACACTGTTTCCTGCTCTGTAGCCCCCGAACTAGTGATGCGCAGGGATTTGTGGCTTCAGTCATCAGGGTTCCCGCAGTAGGTCCAAAACACCATTGAGGACCTCCCTTTCGTTGAAGCCAATCTCTTCAATGCTAAAACAGATGAATCCCTGCTGTCCTTGAAGAACTCACGCTTCAGTAACCCTCACTATATTAGACTTAGTTGTCTAGATGGGAGCCAAGGGCTGGAATACCTAAAGGGGACTGTGTTTGGCTTCTTGTTAACCAGTGTGGTACTGCAGCAGCTCCTTTATTACTGGCTTGGTGAATCTAATTATACAATAAACCACCAGTTTTGGGAATTGTCTGCCCTATTTCTTGCAGTCCGCCCTGAGTGTGGCATTCTCATTGTGGCCCATCTAGATAGCCGGTCACGCTAGGAATCTGTGTAAACGAACATAAGTCTGTTTTGTCATGTACCCAGACGATAAATTTTATAGGGGCGAGAATGGACTCGGTAGCTCTATGGACCTTCCTTCCGACAGAGCACTTTGTGGCGATGAGCATCCAAATCGTCTACATGTGCTGTAAATCCCGCATGACAGTCCACCAAAGCCTCTCCCTTTTGGGGCACATGGCAGCTTGTATCTACGTGATGTCCTTTGCAAGACTCCACCTGCGATGCCTACAAACCTGGCTCCTCCTGACCTGCAAGCCAAACAGGAATCACATAGACTCCAGAGTCACCGTTCTCTCGGATGTTTGGACCTCTCTTGCTTGTTAGTCCAATCCGTCCAAGATCATGATCGGGGACCCCCTTCAACTCTCCCACTCCACAGGCCACAATTGTGACGGATGCTTCCTTTATGGAATGGGGTGCCCACCTGGACCGCCAGGGCATGTGGACACCAAGGGAAGCCAGGCTACACATAAATGTCCTGTAACTTAGGACAGTTCACCTTGCCTGCAAAATCTTTCTTCCCATCCTTTGCAACCTCTGCATATAAATTCTTTCAGATAACATTGCTACAGTGGTCTACATCTACAAGCAAAGAGGGATCAGGTGTCACTCCGTCTGCTTGGAGTTGCTCAGACCATGGAATTGGTGCATCCGAAACCAAGTGACCTTACAGACTGCGTATGTGCGACGTATTTGCAATGCACCCAGAATTCCCTGGCAAACACACTGAGCAGGACTTTCCACATGGATCATAAATGGCACTCCACGACACAGTATTGGCTGACTTCTTCACGCAGTGGGGTATCCCCAGCTAGGACCATCACGTGAATCTCAATACTCCAGGGGCGCGGTAGTCAGAGATTCTCAAGGTGATGCTCTCCTGCCCCCATGAATAGGCCACCTCCGATGTGCCTTCCCTCCCATTCCCCTTTTGCATCAGGTTTTCAGGAAGGTTCAATGGGACACAGCCACCATCATCCTCACAGCACCCTGCCGACCATGACAGTTCTGGTTCACAGATCTCCTGAAGCTCTTCACCCATCCACCAGTCAGACTCGGTTATTCCGGGATCTTCTCATGCAATTCAAGGCATCTCAAACATCCTAACCGAGGCGCACTTAACCTCACAGCCTGGTGTTTGGATGGGCATCTGACATAGACCATTTGTGTTCTGTGCCGATCCAGCAGATCCTTTCCCAGAGCAAAAAAGAATCCACCAGAACGTGCTATCAAGGAAAGTGACGTTGCTTCTTGGAGTGGGCCTGCTGCCCACCATTCTCCAGTGACCATTACTGTCATCCTAGATTACCTCCTTGACCTGACATCAGGTTTAGCTCTCAGCTCTATCTGTGTGCATCTTGCGGCACTTAGCACCTTCCTTCCCCCAGTGGACGGACGCTCCATTTTTACACCCCTATGATGGTACCATTCATGAAAGGCCTGCTCAAAACCTTCTCACCAGTCACCAAAACCACCCGTCAGTGGGATCTTAACTTCGTCCTCTCAGCCCTCACGAGACCACCTTTGAACCTATGGTAACCTATACTATGACCCATATTTCTATGAAAATGGCATTCCTGGTTGCCATCACTTTGGCCTGAAAGGTCAGTGTACTAGCAGCCGTGATTGTGACCCCCACCCTACACGGTATTCCACAAATACAAGGTTTCCTCGAGACTATACCCTAAATTTCTCCCCAAAATTGTGTCAGCATTTCATCTCAGCCAATACATCCACTTGCTTGTGTTTTGCCCGAAACCACACAGCTCCCCTACAGACAAGAGATGTTCCCTCGACATCAGGCAGATCCTGGCATTCTACCTACAAAGGACTAAACCAATAGGGAAGTATCCAAGACTCTTCGTAGCTATGGCGGAGAGATCAAGGGGCCAAGCCACATCCTCACAGTCTCTCTCCAGGTGGGTCTCGGGCTGCCTACTGGAATGCTATCAAACTTCCCCCCTCCTGGGGGTGTTATAGCTCATTCCACGCAGGCACAGGCCACTTCCTCCACTTCATTAGCAGACATTCCATGGTTAGACATCTGCAAAGCCATAACATGGCATTCTGTACACACGTTTACAACTCTCTAAGCCCTGGATCATGAGGCAGCTGTGGACATGGCCATGGGACGAACTGTACTGCAAATGGCTCTACCATCAACCTCCTTGCACCCACTGCCACACTTATCACTTCCCATGTGTGGAATACGCATAGGGACCATCACTTGAAGAAGAAGCGGAAGTTCCTTACTGTAACTGGAGGTTCTTCGAGATGTGTGGTCCCTATCTGTATTCCATTACCTGTCCTCCTTCTCCTCTGCTTTGAGCTTGACCATACTGTGGTAAGAAGAGGAACTGGAGTGGCATTGAGCCACAGTGTCCCTTATAGCGTGGGTCGGAAGCATGAGGAATCATACCATATGTGTGGGTCAATGGACACTGCTTAGAAAAAAACTTAAGGACTCAGGCACATGGCATGCATTCACACTCACGTGTGGAATAGAGATATGGACCACACATCTTGAAGAACCTCCAATTACAGTAAGTAACTGCCTCTTTCCTCCTCATTAAGGTTATCCTTAGCATGAGAGAATACCTTGACATCTGGAAGGAAGGTCCCAACCATGGGATCATTTCCCTCTGTTCCAGCTTGATGTTCTCCTTCCCCAAGCCTTTCATCCCCCTCAACAGCACAAAGACTGTCAGACCTGGGGTAGTACTATTCTGCTGTGTCCCTGAAAGTCTCATCTGTGTACCTCTCTCTCTCTTCCTTAGCTGTCTGGCCCAGCAGGTCAGAACAGGAGACCGATCTGGGAGACAAGCCTGGGGTTAGAAATGGAGTCAAAAACCAGGAGTCAGGCCTAAGGTTGGAACCAGAGGCTAGCCAGTGATCAGAACCAGAATCCGGGGTCAAACCAGGAATCAGAGATGAAGATCAGAGATGGAGTCTGAACCAGGGAATGAGAGCAAGGTCTCTTGTAGCAACAGTCTGGGTACTGCTGGGTTCTACAGACAGCTTCAAGGAACTACCTCCATGCCTTTAATAGTGTGCCTGGAGCGATCAGAGGTCATGGGGGATGCTATCAGTTGGGTCTTCCATGGGTTGCACTTTCTGTGGTGTGTAGTAACCCCAGGGTTTATAGTGCATGGATTGTAACTCTGCCATGGCTACTGGGTGGCAGCCTGGATGCACCAGTCACCCAGACCCCTACAGACCTCGGTTCCAGTCCTCTAGATCATTATAGTAGTATTGTTTCTACCATTCACAATTCTGTAGTCAGATAATAAATGAGAGATCAACACTGGGGTACCCTCCCACATACTCTACACTCTTTTTCATAGATTCCAGGGCCAGAAAGGACAATTGTGATCCACTAATCTACCTCTTGTATAACACAGGCCATAGAACTTCCCCAAAATAATTTCTAGAGCAGATCTTTTAGAAAAACATCCAATCTTGATTTAAAAATTACCAGTGACGGAGAATCCACCACAACCCTTGGTTCTAATGGTGGTGGTTCTAATGGTTTATTATTCTCACTGTTAAAAATTTACACCTTATTTCTAGTCTGAATTTGTCTAGCTTCAACTTCTAGCCTTTGGATTGTGTTGTACCTTTCTCTGCTAGAGTGAAGAGTCCATTACTAAATATTTGTTCTCCATATAGGTACTTATAGATTGTGATCAAGTCACCCTTTAACCTTCTCTTTGTTATACTCAAGGAGCTCAATCTGTTAAATTTATCACTATAAGGCATGTTTTCCGATCCTTTAATCATTCTCATGGTGGTTCTCTGAATCCTCTCCAATTTATCAAAGTCCATCAGAAAAGGACGCAGTATTACAGCAGTGGGCACACCAGTACCTAATACAGAGGTAAAATAACCTCCCTATTCCTACATGAGATTCCACTCTTTTTGCATCCATAGATCAAATTAGCTCATTTGGCCACTGGAAGCTCATTTTCAATTGATTATCCTTCATGGCCCCCAAATTTTTTCAGAGTCACTGCCTCCTAGGATAGAGTCCCCTCATCCTGTAAGCATGGCCTATGTTCTTTGTTTCTAGATGTATACATTTACATTTAGCCATATTAAAATGCATATTGTTTGCTTGTGCCCAGTTTACCAAGTGATCCAGATCACTGTGTATCAGTAACCTGTCCTCTTCATTTACCAGTCCCCCAGTTTTTGTGTCACCTGCAAACTACATCAGTGATGAATTCTTACAGGTCATTGATAAAAATGTTAAATAGCGTAGGGCCAAGAACCGATCTCTCTTTGATGATGAGCCTCCATTTACAGTTACATTTTGAGACCTCTGAGTTAGCCAGTTTTTAATCCATTTAATGTGTGCCATGTTAATTTTATATAATTTTAGTTTTTTTAATCAAAATGTCATGTGGTCCCAAGTCAAATGCCTTACGGAAGTCTAAGTATATTGCAACAACACTGTTACTTTTATCAACCAAACTTGCAATCTTATCAGAAAAGATAGAAAATTAGTTTGACAGTCTCCTTTTCCACAGCCTCTTGAAAGTAACTTCTTAATATAGCTTCATGATATTTTTCTTCTTTATTAATCTGGAAGTTTTAAAGATGCTTCATGCGATTATTAAACATGGAGACAATTTGATAAGCACCCCAAAAGAGGTAGCTTTTTCCATCTTTCTAAAATTAACCTCTTTCATAATGCACTGCCAGTCAGTTATTTAAATTCCTTTGGCCACATGTGTACAGTGAATATTGAATTAAGGGACCTCGTCGGCAATCCCTCAAGGTCGAGGATAATCTCTTTCACAGGCTTTATTTTTAATGGGTCCTTTGGTGACTGAGGAGTCCGATCCTTGAGCCACAGGCTCGTTTTCGTTGGCAGACAGGGTCGCAACTGCTGTGTGACTGTTGTCTTTCCTTTCTTTTCGGGTGTTTTTCTGCAACCAGGGCAAGGGGATTTTCCTCAAAAGTGGACGTTCCCTCTCTGACAAGTCTTCACCAGTTATCCCTGTCCTGGGCTGCTGTCTCCCAGTGTGTGTGGTGTCAATGCCACATCTCTTGATGTTTATCTTGAACGTGTCTTTAAAGCGTTTCTTTTGGCTTCCTCATTTCCTTTCTCCTTTGGTGAGGTGGGCCTACCGCAGTTGTTTTGGTAAGTGTACATCAGGCATGTGCACACAGTGCCTGCTCCACCCCAGCTGTTGCTGGGTAATCAGGGCCTCAACAGTGAAGATGTTGGCGTCTGTGAGGACACTGACATTAATGCGATGATCCTCCCACTTTATGTTGGGTATCTTCCAAAAAAAAGTGCTGGTGCTGACATTCCATGTTTTTCAGGTGTTTTTTATAGGTCACTCAAATCTCACAACCATAGAAGAGAGTTGGGATTACCACCACTTTACAAACTAAAAGTCTACTATGTGTTCTGATGATGTGATTGTTGAACACTCGGCCACATGGTCTGCCAAAGGCAAGGCTGGCAGAGCAAATTCTGTGCTGAATCTCGATGTCTATGTCTGCCCTCTGTGAGAGATGGCTGCCAAGATAGGCAAAGTATTCTACATTTTCCAGTTATTCTTTGTCTATATACATCTTCCTTGCTGGGTCTGATGATTGACTGGGGACTGGCTGATGGAGAGCTTTTGTTTTGCCAATGTTCAGAGTTAGCCCTAGGCTTTTGTAAGCTTCAGAGAGGCAATTAAGAGCTGTTTGAAGAGTGTGGAACTACAGCACAATCATCTGCGTACTGGAGTTCGTTTTTTATTGCTGATATTACTTTAGTTCTGGCATGGAGACGAGAAAGGTTGAAGAGGTTGCTGTCAATCCGATATTGGATGACAATGCCCTGTAGTAGACGGTCTTGGGTTAGTGTTTTCATAGCTGCTAAGAAAATGGAGAAAAGGGTGGGTGCCAGTACACAACCTTGTTTTGCACCAGTTCGGATGACAAGGGGCTCAGAAGTAGAGCCACTGCACAGGATGGATTCAGTCATCTGGTCATGGAGGAGTCTTACAATGGTGATAATTTTGCTTGGGCAGCCAAACTTTGACATGATTTTTCACAGAGCCTTACGGTTGACAGAGTCAAAGGCTTTGGTCAGATCGATAAAGGCCATATACAGCTCCTGGTGGTGTTCTTGACATTTTTTCTGGATCTGCCTGGCTGTGAAAATCATGTCAGTGGTGCCTCGTGATGGTCTGAAGCCGCACTGGGACTCTGGAAGTACTTCCTCTGCAGGAGGGAGCAGGCGATTCAGTAAGATTCTAGCAAGAATCTTTCCAGTGATGGAGAGGATGGTAATGCCTCGATAGTTGCCACAATCAGCCCTGTCTCCCTTTTTGAAAATGGTGACGATGTTAGCATTACGTAAGTCAGCAGGGATTTCTTCAATGCACCAGATTTTGAGGAGCAGCAAGTGAAGCTTGTTAGTCAGTATTTCTCCCCCCGCTTTCAGTACTTCAACTGGTTTGCCATCGGGACCTGGTGCTTTATTGTTCTTCATTTTTTAAATTGCTTTGCAGACCTCCTCGGGTGTTTGGTGGGTTGCAAGAGTTTCCCAGATTGGGTACTGAGGAATGGAGTCGATGGTGTTGTCAGTCACAGTTGATTCTCGATTTAGAAGCTTTTGGTAGTGTTCCTTCCAGCACTCTTTGATAGATTTGTTATCTTTAAGAAGGGTACTACCATCTTCGGAGCTCCGAGGTGTGAGGCCACATGAGCTTGGTCCGTACAGGGTCTTGGTCTCACTAAAAAAAAAAGGGTGTGGGGACACCTACATTTACTAAGTATATCAAAATGAACAAAGGTTTAGTGTGAAAAACATTTGATAGAGAGGAGCATGTTGCCCCAGTCCATATTTAATCCATTTATAATGTAAACAATAAATTCCATATTATATTGGCTGTCTTTCACAGCTCTTGAGTAGTGCCTTTGTATCAGGGGAAACAAATTATGTTGTCTGGGATAATAGATGTGAATAAATGATATCAGAATGAGAATGATGTGAAGGAAAAGCCAGTAGTGGCAACAGAATTTTAGTGGCCAAAAAGAGACGGAATTAGTTTATCACTTATTCTGTGATGGCTGTGAACAAGAAACTTCCACTTCAAAGTTCCATTCCATACATGAAATATCCATGCTGCCAATATACTGGAACTGGTATCAGAGAAGTCATAGGGTGTAATAAGTAGAAAGGTAGGGATTCTGATGATGATCCTTCTTGCTATACCCTTCAGTCTCTTTGATAGTTCTACTTGATAAGAATCTAGGAGAAACACAGACCACAATGAACCAAATCCTGCTGGCTTTACAACATAGGTGCACCAGTAATCATACGTGTTATAGTTTTCCCCCATATTTCCTATGATTAATTTCTCAGAAAAAACAAACTCATATACCAGAAACTGCAATGAAGTACTGAATATTGCTTTGGTGATAAGGAGTACTTTTTTTTAAAAGGGCGGAGAGGAGAAGGGCAGTCAGTATGATACATTGTTCCATTTAAAAATTGTATTGGGACAAATGAAAATACAATATGCATTGAAACACTCGAGCCTGAAAAATCCACTGAAGTAAAATATTGTAAGCAAAAGCAAGTGATATTCCCACCTTTCCCTGTAGTATACACTTGCATGGTATATAGTCCAAACCAAACCTCAGGGAGATTGAGTGGGTGGGGTTATTGTAATAACAGCAAAACATAAACCTCAGCCTACGCTAGCTGTCTCATTTCTCTTTTCTGCCGAAAACTGGAAATCACAGGGAAGTGGGGAATTTCCAGCAGAGAAAATGAAAACTAGTCAGAAGAGATTAGCAAATTTCCCCGAGAGATGGGTGCATCCCAAAAAGAGGTTCTACAGAAAATGAGATAGCCAAGAACAGTTTCTTAATAATGCAGAACTTTGACAAATTGCTATCTCCCTCCCCTTTTCTCCATCTTTTTGAGTTAGCTTTTTCTGTGCATGATTTTGTTTAATGAAAGTGAATGTTTTCTTGAAAGTTTTGAGCCTGAAAAGTCATGTAACAGTTTCTAGGAAGAAATTAAACATTCTAAAATAAAATATGAAATTTTCACACTTCTAAATGAAAAAATATAAGTAAGATATTCTTTGTCATACTGGTGTGTTTACATTTGTAATTAGTGGTTATTATTTAAATTTCTATTTGATTTTGTTAGATCAAATTTTAGTGACCCAGATTTTTATATCATTTATTCATACAAACATTCTGTATGTATTTTATCAATTACAATGTAATTAGGAGAAAGATAGTATAATTAGAAAAGTGCTGTTTTTAATAGTTTCTAATTACAAGAGAAGTAAATGATTATTCCATAGTCTTTGGTTATAATCATCTGTTCACATGGTGTGATGATTTAGTTGGGCAAAAGTGGCTGCTGCTATACATAAGCATGCTCTCATTTTCTTTAATAATAAATACGTATGTTGTGGTGTTCAATTGCTTTGATTTGCAGACATTTACTGGGAGGCTCAGAACTACGTACAGTCCATAAAGTGGAGAGGAATTCTAAACAAAGGCAGATTAAATTGTTTTATAACAGTGGTCAAAGTTATTTTCTGAACAGAATTGCCAAAACAGTAGTGTTCTCTTATGCCAAATAATTGTTTTAATACCTCACAATAACCCACAAGGGTTGGTTGCCATCAAATTTGAGGTCAACAAATGTTTGATTACACTGCTCTACAGCCAAAATGCTTCTGAAATAAATGTAGTCAAACTTTACTAATACTGGGTCACTGAGAACAAAAATGATGCTTAAAATTGTTGACTGGCTCTAGTTTTCAAGATATGCTATTGGGTCAGTATGTACGACCCTTGACTTGGGAATGGCGGAGGATAAGTGAGTTAGAAAGGGAAGGGATCTCAATTTAAACCAAAAATGACTAAAATACATCTTTGACTGGATCTATGAATAAATCTATGACTGGGTTTGGACAGTACTTGCTTTTTAGGCAAAACAATGAATGATGCAATCTGAAGCTGGTATTGCGTCATACATGATATGAATTGCTTCATGTTATTCCTAGAAGTCATGGATGATGCAATCATAACGAAGCTTACATCACTCTGCTGAACAAATTGCCCTATATCAGCTCTAGAAATCATACAGTGTCGTGCTCTCGTATTTGTCAGTGTTTGATTTTGCAAAGGGACACATTTCTGTTTAGCTAAAGTGAGCAGAGATGCCTCGTACTTGTGTGAACAGTGCAGATAACTTCTGCTATGTTTGTGGTGAAGTGACTTTTGCATCACAAAAGCGCAATATAACCACTATGGTTAAGAAAGCCTATCACCTTTATTTTGGCTGCAAAATTGGAGATCAGGACAAGAGGTGGGCCCCACACATATGCTGCAACACTTGTGCAACAAATCTTCGCCAATGGTTGAACAGGAAAAGGAAATCTGTCTTTTGCAGTGCCAATGATTTGGAGAGAGCCAACAGATCATACCAGCAATTGTTACTTCTGCATGGTGCCTCCAGTTGGGAAAGGTGTGTCAAAGAAGAAAAGGTGGACTGTGCATTATCCAAACATTCCATCCAGTACCCCACAGAGAAGGACTGCCAGTTCCTGATGCACCAGAATCATTCTCACTTGAGTCAGACGAGGAAGAGGATGAAACTTCTGGTCCTGAACCATCAATGTCACAGGACCCACATTTTCTCCCATCCTCCTCCTCTGAACCACACCTCATAACACAAGGTGAACTGAATGACCTTGTCAGGGATTTGGAACTACCCAAGAGTAAGGCAGAACTGTTGGGCTACAGACTACAGCAGTGGAATCTCCTGGCAGGTGATGTTAGGGTTTCCATGTTCCGTGACCGTCAAAAGGATCTTGTCCCATTCTTCTTCATGGAAGGTGATCTTGTAACCTGCAACAACATGGATGGTGTGATGGCAGCCCTCAACATCGTTCACGATCCAGATGAGTGGAGACTGTTCATTGATTCATCGAAGACGAGTCTTAAAGCTGTTTTACTGCATAATGGCAATGTTTTGCCATCAATTCCAGATGGTCATGCAGTCATATGAAGGAAACCTATGACAACATGAAACAATTTTTGAGGTGCATAAACTATGACCAACGTCAGTGGCAGCTTTGTGGCGATTTGAAGGTTGTTGCTCTCTTGCTTGGTCTGCAGACTGGATACACAAAATACTGCTGTTTTCTCTGCAAATGGGATAGTTGTGCAAGAGATTCCCACTACATCAAGAAAGATTGGCCACTCCGACAGTCATTGGAGCCTGGGAGGAAAAGTGTTCAGCATCCATCACTTGTTGAATCAAGGAAGATTTTGTTACCACCCTTACACATCAAGCTGGGTCTGATGAAGAACTTTGTCAAGGCCATTGACAAAACATAAGCAGCTTTCAAGTACCTCCATGGAAAATTTCCAAGGTTAAGTGAAGCTAAGATAAAGGAAGGTGTCTTTGTTGTTCCTCAGATTCATGAACTTCTTCAAGATGATGCATTTGACCATGCACTGCAAGGCAAAGAAAAGACGGCATGGAAAGCCTTCCAGTTAGTGGCAATAAATTTTCTCGGAAACAACAAGGCAGACAACTACAGGTTGTTGGTGGAAAACCTCCTCAAGGCATACAAAAGCCGTGGTTGCAACATATCACTAAAGATGCATTTTTTTGCACTCTCATCTAGATTTTTTTTCCACCGAACTGCGGAGCAGTGAGCGACGAGCACAGCGAGCGATTTCACCAGGACATTGCAACAATGGAGAAATGCTATCAGGGCAAATGGAGCCCATCAATGCTTGCAGACTATTGCTGGACAGTGACAAGAGATGCTCCGTTTAATGAATACAAGAGACAAGCCAAGAAGTGCCGAGTAGACATTGAATAGGACTAAACTATGTTCATAATAGTTTTTTGCCTTTTGTTTCATAATAAATTTTATTTATATAACCCTTTTGCTGATTTTTAAAGTGTTACATAAATAGGACAGGTGAAATATTATCACGTAAAGCAACCATAAATACATGAAAAGACCTAGGTTTACAATTTATGATTAAAACTCTACTATCTACACAATATACATAGACATAAAATGTAAAATCTTAGAAACAGTAGCCAATCAGTTGTTTTAATTGTCATATTTGAATTCAGCACGTCAAAATACATAATAAATAGCACATTTTATCTCTGAGGCAGACGATTTCTCAAAAATTATAGACCAGTGTTACCAAGGAATGTGAGAGAATATACTCAAATATATAGAATTTTGTAACCTTCAGTGTTAAGAAATGGCACATGGATTGGACATAACTGTTAATGGAAATGTTAATTATGTTTAATGTATTTTTCCTTAGTAGGAAGCTTTAATCTGCCATTTGTTTTGGGAAAAATAAATACTTTCCTTGTATCATTACAAAAATCCATCTTATTCTGGTGCAAAATATTTCAGAAATGTGAAGACAAAGGGGCTCTAGAGAGCTCAAATGAAAATAAGATGTGCTTTTGCCCTGCCACCCTGAAATATACTTGTTTGTGCGGTACTCATTTTGCTCTAAAGATACCCGATTTATCACACTCAAGTAGAAAAATTACTTAAGTGAGTTAACTCAAAAAGGCTAATCCTAAGGTCAGTTATGTTCATAGAGGCTGGGAATATTAATTTTGGTTGAAATTGATGAAGCTGGAGGAGCAAGGAAGGACCTGAAATGCAACTTTTAGAATAGCTGTTCAGTGTAAAGACCTTATCTCTGTGTATATCATCATTAACAGTGGAAATCGTATGGAGATAAGGCATGTATTTACAGTTTATTCTACTCAAACCATGATGAAGGATTTTCATGCATCACATGAAACAGTAACTGGTGTCTGTGCAAACCTATGATAATGGTGCATGATAAACAGCATGCTTTAATTCATGAAAGTGACTCCAGAATTTAAATTCTTTTTTTTAGAACATTGAATTAGTTAATCACAGTCAGTGATACCAAAGCTATTGAATTGCAATCACAGCTACGTCAGGATCTTAAAGGAGATGCATTTAAAGAGAGTCAATGTGATGAAATTAGAGACATAGTGGGGAGGTTTTTCTGGTGTCCCACCATAATAAATCAAGGTGAGTGGCAATATTAATCTGGAAACTGAGGTCTTTCACATTAGTGAAAATAAACACAAGAGGAGATTTGTATCAGGTGTAGAGGAGAAATAAAGAGATCTAAAGTCACTTGAGAAGCATTTTGGAAATAGTTTTGAAATGGATACATATTGATGGCCCAGAATCTCCACGCACTTTTATAGAAATATACAGATTTTCCGGGAGGGAGGGAGAGTGGTCAGGGGGTCTGAGTGTAAGAAAATATAAAAGTAAAAAAGAACCTGCTTGGTAGAGCATATGTTGTTGACAAGACTAATATGATATTTAAGCAGGTGAGAGTTAAATATAACCTTCCCAATCAAAATTATTTTATCATCTGCAAATAAGATCTAACATGCTAAAGGATTATGATGCAATTGATTATTTCTATTCCAATTTATCTATTCCAGTCTGTCAAACAAACTTTATTGTTGAAAAGGGGCAGATGGCATTAATTTCATTAATTTGTTAAGCCCAACTATGTGCTATCTATAATACCGAAGACATGGTTCTTGCACAAAGAACCTTGCAGTCTAAATAGACAGATAATGGAAAATCCACTTGGAGACCCAGAGGGAAGGTTCTGTTTTAATGGTGGTTTGGTTTGGTTTGGTTTGGTTTTATAATAGCTGAGACACTGAAATTTTACTGACATGGGTTATCGTTAATGGGCTTTGCAGAGGCCGTTATGTTAGGAAAATTCCAGGTGTAGGTGGATGGCAACGAAAGATGCATAAAGATGATGAGAGCATTTATTTTGTATAAGACCTATGGTCCTCAACATCTTATAAATAAGCATTTGAGAAAAATTGAGAAAAATCAGAAGAGAATGTGGGAATTACCTTAGAGAGGCAGAGTAACAAAAATTGTCAAAGCTTCTACCATATAACAACTGGTAAAATTTAATCTTATGAACATAAGGGTGTTACACAGGTAGTCTGTCACCCTGAAAATCCTGTCTGATTATTTATTTTTTTATTTATGGATAAAATAACATATACTAGAGATGCAGGGTAAAACCTTAACATTCACTTTGTGGGTGTTGATTTCATAATTCCTTTAGGCAGGGACCTTCTTTTCAGTTCTAACCACATTATCAGCATTCAGCAAAGAAATAATAATACAATGAAGTTAAGGGAGTGCTGGGAGTATTAGTTCAAGAGTCTATCAGAGCTGCTTGATACAGAGGTAAAAGTATTACCAACATTGAGACGGCTTGGTTGGAAAACAAAAGAATACGAGAAAACAATAAATTGCTTTAAATTTGCTTTTGATCACCATCTGATAAGTCTTAATTGAGAATTGAAAATACAGTGAGCCATACTTCACTGTGAGATTCTACTCATGGTACTAGGAGTTGGAGAGGAGTAGGGAAGAGTATCTATAGGGAAAGATCTATGGAATGATGACTAAGGTGAGAATGGTTCCTGAATAGTGTCAGTAAATTAAAAATGTCAGAGCTGTAACAGTACCAATATAACATGTATTGGACATCTTATGTATCTCATTCATCAGTAAACAGTGTATTTAAATAAATGAGGAGGACTAATTATTTTTTCCCCTTTCAAGATCTATCCAAGTGAAGTCATGAACTACACAGCTGAGAATATTTGCAAGTGGGCTCTTGAAAACCGAGAGACATTTATACGTTGGTTGAGACCACATGGAGGAAAAAGCCTTCTACTAAACAATGAACTGAAGAAGGGACCAGCACTTTTCTTATTTATACCCTTCAATCCCTTAGCCGAAAGTCATCCTCTTTTAGATGAAGTAAGTGAGATATATTGTTATTTCTTTTTATTGTGGTAGAACATGCAGGCCCCAGTCCCATTGTGTTGGAACTGTACAAACATAGAAAAAGGTCTATACAAGGGGGGTTGCTTCTACTTTGTGCTCCATAAAGATCTAACTTGAAATTGTATGTATTGATACAGATTGGGTGCCATTTATGTGTTACTTGATGTTCCAGAATAGTGTACATTGCTTATACTGGGTCTGATTCTTCTTTCCCCCGCCCCCGCACAGCCCAAAGTTTGTGGTTTTTGAATGCTTAATGGAAACAATTATAGATCCCAATTCTCATGAACAACAGGGAGAGAGGAATGGTTACTAGTGTATATATTTTTTTCATATTGAATTAATTAAGTGAACCTAATGTTGCCATTGAGAAATTGAAAGGATTTATTATGGTGCCTTCCAATGGAAAAAATAGTAGTTAAGAACATTGAAACCTATAAATCCCGGGGTGGTCCTTGCTATTATATTTGAAAAAGAATATCAGATTATAAAGAAAGATTGATGCAATCAATTTTAATTCATATTCATCATACTTACACACTCTATTCTCACCCTCTTTTTAAAGGGGCCATTTCTGGTCCTTGGAGTGTTTTTTTCAATGGGCTGAAGGACAAGCCATTTTTATTTATGAAAGAATCTTCATTGTAATGCCACTTGCATTTAAAAAGTTAATTGTGACATTGATGTTCGCTGCTGTCTTTGTGTTGTCCAAAGTCTTAAGGCATTGTTTCATCTGCTTGAACCCAGTTAACCTTGTTTACATGTAGTAATTTGATCTTAAGTGGCATTACTGTAGAATTATTGTAAATTACTAGTTTCAAAGTCAGTTTCAATAATATCTAGCCTCAATTTGGGCCTCTGACACTAGAAATGGCTTAGTTAATAATCCAGAGGTGTTTCCTTGATTTGGCAGAGCATGCTTCCTACTCAAATTTCCTCTTTCCCTTCTCTTTGCTAAAGAAATTAAACCAACATCATTCTAAGATTCTTGCTTTACTGGAATCAGTGATGTATAGTGGTCTGAGCATGGGACTGGGAACTTGGAATGGCTCGGCATTAGTATTAATTCAGTTGGTTCAGTTTTTCTAATGTAAATAACTTGCAGTAATTAAAGTCCAGTGTATCAAATTTTTGTGGGGAGATGTAAATTTGACTCTAAAATTGAGATTATGGTTTCAGTTGCAATTCTCATTCATTACATAAACAGACATTTATGAAAAGTGTTGAGTTTAAACCATTTTGACTGCAAAGCTGTCATAGCTAATGTATCAAAGTGAAACTGTACATCAAAACTTTTAGTTATCAGCTGCGTTACCCATGCTTCCACAGGCAAATCCATCTTTGGGGGTCATGTCAGAGGTATATGTGAAACAAGGACTCACTTATTGTGGGCTTGTTGCCAATACACCATTACCATTATTGTCATGAACATATACAAAAGCCAGACATGACAAATTCCACTCCTTAAGGTCTTGCATAAATTTGCTTACAAACTTCTCAGCAGCATGAATCTATTCCAGTTTATATATCTTTACAATAGCATATTCTGTTTGCATACACAGTGACTGGTAACCCTTGTAATTCCTTGCGTTTACCACAGACTGCAGGATTGGTGTAAAGAGGCATCATAGCCAGGCATTTTCAAGTCCTGTAGGAGGTAGTCAGCGTATTTTCCAATTCAGCTGGTACTGTTTGTTTTGTTGGGTGCTGGGCTGTGGGAGCATGATATTATGAAAAGTAATGGGCGAAACCCCCTAAAGTTTGGTTCCAGATCCAAATTTTCTCAAAGTTCAGTTGGACTTCAGCTCTGAGGTTCTTATTTGGGCCAATTAGAGGTGAAGGAAGGTCCAAGCTGCAAAGTGCATGGTTTTCAGAACCAGAGCCCATTAGAGAGAGGTATCTGAGGTGAGAAGTTTTGGTCTGGATCCCAAATTTTACAGTTTGGGAAGATTCAGATTCACATTTTTTATTCAGCTCTTTTTCTAGTTGTGGGCCTGTGGGATTTCATCAGGTCACAAAAGGCCTTATCTTCCAACTAATTAGCTTTTGTGGTATCTGTTACTAGTTTGTCTCTAATGAGGTCAGTGATTTTCATATTTTCCTTATTGCTTATGGCACATAGCAGTTACTTTGCGTACAAAATCATTTGCAGAGACTGAAGAAGAAGATTGGAAGGGAACTGGAGCGATTCCTATAGCAAACTGTGCTCCATGTAAAGCAGGCTTAATTCAGACGTTTTTTCGGCACAGATAATACACTCTTTAATATTAGCCATCATATATTTTGATAAAGTAAAATCAGTACCCCATGTGAATAACCAGTTTCTGATTTATCCTAGTTAAGAGAAATATTTATTTATATCAAAGCATTAAATCAGATACAGGGTCTCCTGGTTACTGTAGCATGACAGTGTGTTAAAGTGGGCATAAGAAGCTACAGTATATTATGCAACTTGTTTACCACAAGGAGAAATGGTTACTGCAGCCAGCAGCCTTTGTGAATTTCATTTGGCTCTGAAACCATTTGCCTGTAAGGCATTCACACAGCGTGAAGCTGTCAATTCATTGTATGTTAGCAGTGCTCAAAAAACTACAAATTTCTCTGATTAGAGCTGACTGAAATAAGATTTTGTAATGCAAATATGTTTTTTCAGTTTATAAAAAAAAAAAAATTCAGGTGTCCTCCAACATCTGTTCACATTCTTTAGAATAGGTTACAACATTAAGGAATGAGCCTTTATAGAATCTAATCTGACATTTTCAGGAACTATTAAGTATATAAAAAGAAAAGGCTATGCCAATGATTTCTTAAAAAAAAAAAAAAAACTATCACAGAAGTTGTCATTGTGGACCACATCTGAGAGATGATTATGTGACCCAGCTTCTCTCATAGTCATAATCTCACAACATCCCCGTGACAACTGCAAGGATTGTTTATATGGAAAAGTACTAGGAGGACAATGTGTATGTATTTTTAACTGTTTAACGCAATACTTTGTGGGGGAAATCTAATCACACTGTCTCTTTTTGCTGTTCATTTCATTTCTCCAACCTATCTGTTCTGCTACAATAAACTCATTAGAAATTTAAGAATATTCCAATTTGCAGTTATTTTCAGAATGTGCTGGTTTATAGGAAAGACAAAAAGAGTAGGTGAAAAAGACCCAGTAACTACTGTAAATGAGGCCCGGCTACTGTGCATATGGCTGTAAAATAAACTCCTACTAGGACACAAGAATTTTCATAATAGGGAATTTTTGTATCATAATGAAGAAAAGTGTAAAAAAACAAATAAAAAAAACCCCAAAACCAAAACCAAACCTCCACTAATTCTGCAGAAATGGAAACCCTGACTTTAGTATAAACTCAGAATACTGTTTGTGAAGGAGAGAACCTTTCATGCCCATATGTTTTCAATTAAGTGGCAATATTGATATCTTTAGTGAAATGAGGACTCAGTTTAGTGACCAAATCCAGAAGTCCGTCATTCAAGCAAAACTTCTGTTGAAGTCAGCAGCAAATAATGTTACTATTGAAATAAATGGGAGTTCTGCCCACAGAAGGACAGGAAGCTTTATTCTTATATCAGTAGTTGATTTGACTGGATGACTCTTGTTATGTTCACAATGAGATGTTAAGAATGTCTTGAGCATTATATATTTCGCTTTAATGTATTTTTCATCTTCTTTAAGAAAAACAAAATTTGGGAAAATGGATATATTGTATAATGTGTCAAATAACAGGATTTAGCATCACAGTATAATGTTATTAAAGCCTAACAAGTACGATATAAACAGGGTTTTGAGCTGACTGTAAAAAAGGAAGATCTTTTTAGTGTGGCTCGTTATCACTCATCACTGTTCTTAAGCACATACTATATTTTAGATTTTTTTTTTATTTAAATTCATAATAAAGCAACAGTGCATCCTATGGCTTTTGGTAAGAAACTAAAATTGAAGGGTAAGAGTTGGCCCTGTGTCTAAAATTCCAGGATTGTACATCTAAAACTAAATATATTTTATGTATTTCAAAAAAATTGGGACAAATATTGTCTGTGTTGATACATGAATGATATATAACTGATCACGTTTCTGTGTAATTTGTTTTTTCTATAGATTACCAAAGTGGCCTTGGAATACAACAACTGTAATAAAAGCCAGGCAGCTGAACCTGTTCTTCAGCACTTGAGAGATGCAAATTCACCAGATTTTGAGTCCATTGTACCACATGCGCGTACACAAGTTGCAGACACTTACTCCATAACAAAGTACCCATGCTGCAACACGGTGGTGCTCCCTCAGTGGCACTCGATCTCTAGGACTCACAATGTCTGTGAGCTTTGTGTCAACCAGACCGTTGGGGTCAAACCAAGTAAAGTCAATGTACCACAGTGTAACTTTTTAGAGATAGAAGCAGCTTTGGACTCTTTCTACCTCAAGGAACATACCTTTTTCCAATTTATATCAAATACCATAGAATGCAGCAATTTCCTAAGTTTCTATAGTCCTTTTAGCTACTACACTGCATGTTGCAGGACAGTAAATAGGGGTCTGATAAATTTAATTAGTTCTGAAAAGACCATATTTCAGACCCCTAAAGTAGCATTTTCTTCCCATGGGAAGAAAGGTAAGGATGATATCCAACATTCTAGTCCTCACATTGAGGATAGGAATGGTTTTACTCCTGACCTTTGCGTTAATGGCACTCACATTACTGGCCTGAGCTGCAGAACCAACAAGACCTTGAATCTCTATCTACTGGATTCAAATTTGTTTTGGATGTATGCAGAGAGACTTGGAGCATCAAGATCTACTCATGTGAAGGAATTTGCTGCCATTGTTGATCTGAAGGAAGAGGCACACTATATCTTGGATCAGAATCAAACACTTATAAAATCTACTCTAGGTATGATATCAGCAATCTTGTATTCAAAATTTAAAGTAAGCAAATACATTAAATGAAGATAGGATGGAGTTAGTAAAGAATAATAACTTTGAAAAACATGTTATTGACAAAAGCAGATCAATTTGCAAAGTGAGCCTATGGAAAGCATTCTGGATCTTCATCTGCTTAATAATTAATCAAACAGCAAAGGGTTGTTCTAGGGTATGATAAAAGAATGAATAATTTCACAATCCAGGAATAACTTACTCAGTTCAAGTGGAAATTTTGCCAACCTCAACCTCATAGTATTTGTCAGTGGTTGGACAATAGGTATGTCATCAAACTATAGGAATTTCCCTAAGTGGTCAGTCCACGAAACCAGATTGCCAGCAGATTTAAAGAAGTGTACCATAGAAGTGTACCGTAGCTCAAATTAAATAACTGCTGATGCCTCAGAGAAAATGTTTAAGATGATTTTATGATTTTAAGATGCGATTATTTGCGCGATTAATCGCACTGTTAAACAATAATAGAATACTATTTATTTAAATATTTTTGGATGTTTTCTACATTTTCAAATACATTGATTTCAATTACAACACAGAATACAAAGTGTATAGTGCTCACTTTATATTTATTTTTTATTACAAATATTTGCACTGTAAAAAACAAAAGAAATAGTATATTTCAGTTCACCTAATATAAGTACTGTAGTGCAATCTCTTTATCATGAAAGTTGAACTTACAAATGTAGAATTATGTACAAAAAAAACCTACATTCAAAAATAAAACCTTGTTTAACAGTGCGATTAATCATGATTAACTTTTTTAATCGCAGTTAATTTTTTTTAGTTAATCGCGTGAGTTAACTGCAATTAATCGACAGCCCTAATATAAACCCATCATGGTGACATTTAACTCTAAAAGGGGAATTACCCCAAAATGAGGATGATTGTTAGTGTGAAATTAAAAGGAGCTGTCACAACGGTAAATGCCTGCTATTTAAAATCACCATAATAGAGGATCAGACTAAATGTATACCCCGAATCAGAAAAGACAATAAGAGGACCAAAAAAATGCCACAATGGCTAAACAGAAGAGTAAATGAAAGCTGTTTAGAGGCAAAAGAGCATCTTTTAAAATTTGAAAGTCAAAACCTAGTGAAGATAATAGGAAGGAAACAAACTCTGGCAGGTTAAGTGTAAAAGTATAATGAGGCAGGCCAACAAAGAATTTGAGAAGCAACTTGCTAAAAGATGCAAAATCTAACAGTAAAAATTTTGTTAAGTATGTCAGAAGCAGGAAGCCTGACAAACAGGAAGTGGGCCACTAGAAGACCAAAGTGTTAAAGGAGCACCTAGGGAAAACAAGGCCATTGAGAGAAGCTAAACAAATTTTTTACATTGGTCTTCACTGTAGAGGATGTGGGGGAGATATCCACTGCAGAACTATTCCTTTTGGTTACAAACCTGAAATACTATCATGCAAGAGGTTTTAGAACAAATTGATAAATTAAGCCATAATAAGTCCCCAGGACCAGGTGGTATTCACTCAAGAATTCTGAAGGAACTTGGATATGAAATTGCAGAACTACTAACTGTAGTATGTAACCTGTCACTGAAACAAGCCTCTGTACTGGATGACTGGAAGGTGACTCTAATGTAGCTTCTAAAAAGGTTCCAGAGACAATCTTGCAATTAGGAGCCAGTGAGCCTAAATTCAGTCCTGGTCAAATTGGTGGAAACTATAGTAAAGAACTGAATGATCAGACACATAGATAAGCATGATTTGTTGGGGAAGAATCAACACTGCTTTTGTACAGGGAAGTCATGCCTTACCAATCTATTAGAATTATTTGAGGGTGTCAACAAGCATGTTGATAGGGGTGATTCAGTCAGTATGCAGTACTTTGATTTTCAGAGAGTCTTTGACAGGGTTCCTCACCAAAAGTTCTTAAGGAAATTAGTCATGGGATAACAGGGAAGTTCCTCTCATGAATCGGTAACTGGTTAAAAGATAGGAAGCAAAGGGTAGGAATAAATGGTCAGTTTTCACAATGGAAAGAGGTAAGTAGTGGGGTCTCCCAAAGATCTGTGCTGGAACCTGTGCTGTTCAATATATTCATTAATTATCTGGAAAAGGGCGTGAACAGTGAAGTAGCAAAGTTTGCAAATGATACAAAAGTATTTAAGATTGTGAAGTGCATAGCTGACTGTCAAAAGTTCCAGGAGGATCTCACAAAATTGGGTGACTGGGGAACAAACTGGCAGATGAAATTGATGAATTAAATGAAACATTGATAAGTGCAAAGCAATGCACACTGGAAAAAATAATCTCAACTACACGTATATAATGATGGGTTCTTTACTGGCTGTTACCGTTGAAGAAAGAGATCTGAGTCGTCATGGATAGATTTCTGAAAACTTCAGCACTGTGTGCAGCAGCAGTCAAAAAGGCTAACAGAGTGTTAGTAGCTATTAGGACAGGTATAAGAAAATAAGACAGAAAATATAATACCACTGTATAAATCCAAGGTGCACATACTGTGTCCAGTTCTGGTTGTCCCTCTCAGAAAGGATATAGTGGAACTGGAAAAGGTTCAGAGAAGGGCAATAGAGATGATTAAGAGTATGGAATGGCTTCCATCCAAGGAGAGTCTAAAAAGATAAGGGTTGTTCAGCTTAGAAAAGAAACAATTAAGGGGAGATATAACTAAGGTTTATAAAATCATAAATGGTGTGGGGAAAAATGAATAGAGAAGTGTCATTTACTCTTTCCCACAATACAAAAACCAGGGGTCACCCAATGAAATGAATAGGCAACAGGTTTAATACAAACAAGAGGAAGTACTTTTTCACACAACCCACAGTTAGCCATGGAACTCATTGCCGTAGAAACTTGTGATGGCCAAAAGAAAAATTGGGTTAAAAAAAGAACTAGAGAAATTCATGGAGAATAGGTCCATCAGCAGCTATTAGCCAACATGGTTACAGATGCAACCCCATGCTCACAGTGACCCTAAACTTCTGACTGCCAGAAACTGGCAGGGAAAGACCCGGGAGGAACTCTCCAAAGTTGCCCTGTTGTGTACACTCCCCCTGCAGCCCTGCTATTAGCCACTGTTAGAGACAGGATACTGGGCTAGATAGACCATTGGTCTGATCCAGTATGGCAGTTGTTATGTTCTTGTGTGCACATACTTTTGTCAGAATGAATTTATCAAGACAGAGATATGAGGTATATTTAGTCAAATTATGTTACCTTTGTTTTTCTAACTGTATTTGAAACCATTTCTAAATTAACTTAGTAATTTGTTTTTTTTCTGCCATTAGATACTTTTTTCCAGACTAGTACACGCTTATTTCCAAAACTACATGTGTGCAGTCATTTGCTCAGAAGAGCACGTGAATTACATTCCTAACCTGCATGTCCGGTTATTTGAAAGGCACACACAAGATATATAACTAGCCTTTTACACATGAAAATACCCACTTTGCATAACAGTCTGGTTAATTTCTTGCAAAAATTAAGTGCACCTTTTGGGCATGAAATTGCAAGCATACAGTTTTGAAAATCATGCCTTTAATTCAGGCAGTGTTGAAAGGGAAGAGGCAAATTCATGTAAAAATCAGCCTTGTAATGTAGGCAGTGGTGAATGGGAAGAGAGGCAAATACATGTGTGTTCATAATTGAGTATTAAAATAAGTTGCTCAGATAGGTGTATTTACATTGTTCTTGCATCATTTCTTGCCCTGGGCCAGTTGCATAGTTACATTTTGCAGCAGAAATTGAAAAATAACTTAAGCAAATACCTCAGTGACTAAGATATTTAAAAACAAAAACAAAAATCCAACTCCCATATTCCTTCCACACTCCTTAAGTAGAGTAGCTATTTTTAAACACAGATTATCTTGCAGTTAGAAGCTAATTACAGTAATAGATCTAACTGTTGGCCCAATGAGAAACTTTACAGATTGTTTCTAAAAAAATATCACGAGCTCTTAATACAGTTAAAAAGACAGACCTCATCTTTTTTGTTTAAGTACACCACAGCAAAAAACATCCCATAGTCTTTCAAAATCTAGTTGCTTTAAAAACATGGAGCTTTGGTTTGGTCTTGATTTTCATGAATGTTGAGTTAAAATTTTAAAAATAAGGTAGAATTTACTATTATATGCAAATGCACCTGTTCAGGTACCTATAATTTGCTTTTCCTGTTCACTTTGGTCATTAATTTAATCCTGATTTTGTTTAGTTTTCATGCTAGTGTTCTCAATATAGAAATGGTCAGTTTTCACAATGGAAAGAGGTAAGTAGTGGGGTCTCCCAAAGATCTGTGCCAGAACTTGTGCTGTTCCAAATGACTAAATTATTATTTGAGTATCATCTGGCATTGTATAATGCGAGTCTCAGTTCTTGAATCTACTTGGCATCATAAAGTACATAGCAGAATTATGACCTGGGTCTAAATTGAACAGGAAATACAGTTTTGACATTGTAACACGTAATAGAAAATGAAGTCTCAAGGCAGTGTAGATGAGTGGTGTTTTATTTTCATATCTATCTTTGGTGGGTTATTGTTCAAAGTTGTCTGAGAAGAAGTGAGTTTTATGGAAAGAGAGTTGTATGGGGGGAATGTGGTCATTTGACACACAAGAGAGCAGACTGTTTCAAGCACATAGGCATGAAAGATGACTGGGGGAAAGGATATAAAAGAAGTAATTAGAAGAGGGACTTGGGCAGAGCAAAGGAGAGTGGGAGGGTAAGTAGGAAGAAATAAGAGCATAGATATAAGTAGGAGTGGAATCGTGCAGAGTCTTGAAGAGGAGCACTGGAAACTTGAACTCGGCGCAGAATGTGAAGGAAAGCCAGTGAAAGGATTCTAATTGGGACTGACCATGTGGTCTGATCACAGAAGAGGAAATTTGTATTGCAGCATTTTGGATAGACTAGAGCAGCATTCTTAACCGGGGTCTGTGGCCCCCTGGAGGTCCATGAGCCCTTTCAGGGAGTCCATGGGGCCCCATGGCTGAAACCCAGTGCTCCGAACCCTGGCACCCCCCTGCAGGGCTGAAGCCCGGAGTGGCGTGAGGCTGAAGCTGGCACCCTTCCTCTCCCCCCCCACCCCCCCCAAGCCAGGAGCGGTGCAGAGCTGAAGGTACACTCCCCAGCCTGCACTGGGAGCGGCACGGGGCTGAAGCCAGGAGCCCCAGTGCCCCTCCTCCCCCTGCCTGAAGCTGGGAGCCATGCAGGACTGAAGCCCTGAGTCCATGGGCAGAGTTGGGGGGCACAAGGGTGTTGCCCCCCCCCCAAAACTGCAGTGCCTTACCCAGAGTGAGGCAGTCCAGGGGCAGCTCCACGCCCTACCTTCTCCTCTCCCCCAGTCCACCTCAGGCCTAGCTCTCTGGCCAGATTGGTGGGAAACCAGAGCTAGGCAGTGCAGGGCAGCTGCTCCTCTGGTGGCACCATGGAGCGGGCAGCTGTGGCTTTCCCTCGTCTGCTGCTGGTGCCCAGGGTTGCGGCTGCTCCTCAGCTCCCAACCCCCTTTGACTGCTCACACAGCTGGTAAAAGCTGCCTAGGTGGGAGGACCCGACTCTGGGGCCTGCAGAGCCTTCACGGAGCAGCCACCGCAGGGGAGCCCTCCTGGCACACAGCCCCTAGCTATCCTCCTTCCTGCAACCTGAGCTAACCTCCTGCACGCACACAGCCCCTAGCTATCCTTCTCCCTGCAACCTGAGCTACCCCCCTGCATGCACACAGCCCCTAGCTATCCCCTCCCTGCTCCCTGAGCTACACCCCTCACTGCACACAGCTCCTAGATATCCCCTGCCTGCACCCTGAGCGGTTTTCAAACTTTTTGAGCTGAGTCCCACCCTTTTTGGTTGCGGCTCCCCACAACCCAGACAGGCGGGTGGTCTGCTGAGGAGAGTTGGGGTGGAGGTGGCTCTCTCTCCCTGGACCCCGCTGTGCGGAGCTAGTCTGAGCCCTGCCAACCCTTGACCCCTCCCTTCCCAGAAAAAAAAAAAAAAAATTGAAGTCAAACTATGCCTATGCCCAAGGGTTCCCCCCTCCCTGGCCGGGAGCCCTGAGTCCTGCTGGGCTCTGGAGTTTTTATAGTATGTTGAGGGAGGCCTCAACAAGAAAAAGGTTGAGAACCCCTCAACTAGAGTAAGAGCAAGGTAAAAAGCAGTGATACCAGTGAAGAGAAGGTTGTAGTAGTCAAGGCAAAAGATAACCCAAGGCAGTTTTCTGCATTCTGTTGCCATGTGAATGATCGTTAATCAGAAACTGAGGTAAAACTACAGAAATAATATTTAGGGCTGGTAAACTAGACTTGTATTTTTCTTTTATGCCATAAGTCAGTTTGTCTTCTGAAACCCAAAGTAAAAACAGGCAGCCTAGATATTACAGATATAATGAAGCTGGAATAACCTTCTCAATGTCCTTCTTTCATTTTAGAGAACTTCATTCAAAACTTCAGCATTCTCTACAGTCCCTTGAAAAGGCATCTTGTTGGTGACTCTTCAGTTCATCTTCCTGCACAGCACATAATCACCGAAGTGACTACTACCACCTTTCGTGATGTGGTGGTTTTGAGTGAAAAGGTACAGCTCATTACTGCAGTTCCATCGAGGGATTAATCACATTTTGAAGAATAGAATTGCGGAATTCAGTCTTCTGAATTTTCATTGTTTAAAACTAAAGGGTCTCCTCCTCTCCCATCCATGGAGTTACACTAATTGTGTACATAATTTTAAACAAGGGCACTCCATGAAAGTTGTACTTCAGTCATTTAAATTTAGGAGACCACTCTGATGGCACAAAGCAGCCAGAAAATCAGCCAAACCAGTTCCCTGAAGACACCTACCCTCTGCCTTCCTGTGCTGTGTGTATTTGTCATAGCTGTGGTTTAGCCTTTTGTATTCTTATTTGCTAAATGTGGTTGAATTACATATATAATTGTGGGGGATGGAGAAGTCCTGCTTTGCCCTTGTTTTCATGGTGGCAATACTTAACAAATTAAGTAGAGTTTGAAGACCCAAGGTCAAGAACAGGTCCCAAACCTACTCAGTCTTGAATGGAATTGGAGATATGTATGATGAACATTGCTTTTATGAACCAGTTAAGGCTGTAGAGATTGTGCTGGTTGCAGAGGGAGCCTCTTGCTGTCTTACTAGAACTAAGGTACAAAATAGTGAACAAAAGTGATTGGGAAGTAACTATAACAGAGAAAATTGAAGGTTGTAAAACAAAGAAACAAAAATCCCAACAAAAAGTAGTATTTTAAAAGCATACATCACAAAAATCCATAATAAAAAGCTTTTTGATTTCATGATGTGAAATTTTTTGATATACAGTGTAATTTTGAAGGGTGCCTAAAGTACTTTATATAATTTTGATTCTTTAAACGTGTGACTGAATTTGGACTAATATTCTTTGGCTACTAGGATAGCAGAGAATGAATGCATGTGCAATATTCAATTTCCTGTGTCCCCAGTGCCTAGTGTGCTAGCTGCAGGAAAATTGCTTAGTTCTCTAGAGTTCCCCAGAGATTTTCTATTTAAAGTGTACAATGACCATTATTTAAATGGGAATGAAAGGCTGGTCTTGGAATCTGAGTATCTGTGAATTTGAGAAATTCTGTCCATCTCTTCCTTCATGGGCCCTGGGGTTAACAGGACTGCCTGCATTTCCCTCAACATGTTCATAATACTTGCAGCTCTGAATTAAAATAATGACTATAATCAAATCTCATGCTTCAGGGCTTCAGCCAATTGCCTGCAGCAGTCAAGAAGGATTTTTCCCCCCTCTGCATGATGTATTCATTGGCAGAGAGGGAGATTTTCTTCATCTGAAGCAGCAGAGATTCCCCACAGTAGGGGACAAGACAGTGGACGGGGGGTGGACCAGTATATGCCTGGCTGGTGTATCTTGCTCACATGCTCATAGTCATACTAATTGCCAGATTTGGGATTCAGAAGGAAATTTCCCATAGGTCACATTAGCTGGAACCTTGGGGGTTTTCGCCTTCCTCTCCAGCATGGTGCTGGTTCACCTGCTGGAGTCATCTGGGCATTATCATTGCTCAGGCCTTGGACACTTGGGGGCTCCTTGACTCTTGACTCTTTGTTTGTGGTGCACGGTTTAGTTTCCTGAAGACTGAAGAACTTTAGTGTAACTAAAATCTTTGAGTTCAGCACAGGAGTATCGGAGTGAAATTTAATATCCTGTGATATACAGGAGGTCAGACTAGGTGATCTAATGGTCCCTTCTGGCCTTAAATTGTTTGAAACTATGAAAGAACAATCATGAGAACTATAAGATACTTTGATACTCTATTTGCATTTAGTGGAAACCAAGTAATCCTGTTTGGTCATTTTTCTGGTTTTGAACATTAAAGGAAGGATGGTTTATGGATGACTGCTAGATGACATGAAGTGAGCACAGAGCCCCACATATGTTTTGTTGGTGCATCAGTATAACAGTATAGAGTGGCTATGTTGTCAGTGCCGTCCAAGAGTCAGATTGCTCGTTCCATTTTAGTCATTGGGCCCAATTCACCTCAGTGCTATAGATGATCTTGGTGCAGAGAATGATGAGGGATTAAAGATTGTTTTATGCCACCTTTGTATCTCCCTGATGGTGGGGCCATCATGGGCTGGTTGAGCTCCCAACAGAGATTGGCGCCCAGAAGACTTGCACCTGGCTGCCAGTTGTAACCCAGGCCATATCTCCTTTTCCCAGGCTATGCTATCAACATGCCCCCTGCATCAGGGATTCCTGCTGGGTGTGGCACTGAGCCATTATATCAACCTTGCACTTGCTGAGGATACCCCTCATGTTGAGAAAATTTCCCCATGGGCCCTACAACAGTTTTCTTCTTTCTTTTTGCTTCAGGAGCTGCAGGGCACCAATGAGTTGGGCCCATTGCTTGGTTGACAGGGGGTATAGAAAGATGAGGTTACATTTTCTTTTGTTTTTAAATAGCTCAAAAGTTTTGTTTTACCCAGTGATGACTATTTCTGCTTTATGTAAACAAACCCCAGTTGCTAACTGAATTTCTCTTCCCCCTTCTCTCCCCCCCCCACCACCTCCAGGATGTCTTGCTGCTCTATTATGCGCAATGGTGTGGATTCTGTGCTTCTCTTAATCACATCTTTATCCAACTAGCGCGACTTCTGCCTCCAAACAACTTCACTGTGGCGAGGTAAAAGAATCTATCCTCATTTTCCACAGTATTTTTAACTATACTGTTGTGACTACTTGGACTTCCAGACATGCATATATGGATATTTTGTAGCTTGTAAAGTTGATATAGTGCCATTAATTTCCACTAATTTATGTTTAATTTTAAATTAAGATTGCATGTCTGTCAAATTAGATACAAGTCCCATGAATTTGTTATAAGCAGTGTATTATAACATTACATAATAAGTTTAGAATATTACTATTAGATTCCAATTTAGTCTGTTTACTCAAAATTGAGTTGAGTGAGCTCATCAGCTCAGAGGAAAAATATATGTAAAGAGAAGAAAGAAAAAATGTATACTGTACTTCGGGTAGACGCTTTATCTCTTCTTTGTATGTACATTTTGTTTTCATGTAAGTAGTGCTAAAAGGTTTAGCACCGGGTGGTGGTTGGATTGCTGTCCTGCTAGGTTTTTTTGCACTTTTAAAGAAAGTGATTTTTTTATCTAGTACACAGTTTGTGATGGACTGAAATCCTCAGAACTGATAGACTGCAAAACACAGAACCTGGTAAATCATGGGCAGCAAGAGTGCAAACTTTTTCACATCACTCCTCCAAAAGCTGTAGCAAAACCATGTGCAATATTATATTGTATTATTTGAGAAATAATATGGGATTATGAATCCAAAGCTATATTGTGCAAGGAGCAAGACTTTTGAGTGTTTAGCAGTGCCACCTTGGCATTCCCTTACTACCATGTCTTTTACATCAGCACTTGCAAACTCTTCTTGAGTTGCATCTTTTGTCATTTCACTTTGGCTGAAATTCACTTTGACCAAGGGCCAGCCTGAGGCCTATTTATCACATAAGCCCAATTTTTAAGACTTTAAGTGGGAACCTATAATTTATGCTGGGACAAATTACACTCTCAATGAGTAATCTATATCAGGGGTTTGAAAACTTATTTGATCGGGCCCCCCTTCTTTGTGTCTGTAGTTGTTTACACACATATCCCCTCCCATGAGTACATATACTGCCACCCAGCTCTGAAGGCAGAGTAGAGAGCAATGGCTGTTGGCTGGGCACCCAGCTCTGAAGGCAGCACCACACCAGCAGCAGCACGGAAGTTAGAGTGGCAATGTGAAAAATTATATTTGAGCTCCAGCTTCCCCCTTTATTCCTGCCTTCCAGGTGTGCGTGGCCCTTCTGTGTGAGCCCCAGCCACTTGGGGCTGACAGCCAGACCTCTTTTAAAAAAAAAAAAAAAAAAAAAGGGCACACAGCTCGTGCCTCCCTTGGAAGGCCTGCCCCATAGATTGAGAACCACTGATCTATACAATACTTCATCTAAGTTTTGCCATTCCCTCTTACTGATAATATTTAACCTGTTGCACCATATATAGCTTAGGCTAATAATGGAGCAAGAAAGTCTTCAATGGTCTGACAACCAGCTAGCTATATCGTTTTTTTTATTAACTATAAGATGAATACAGTATTAGAAAAAAATCCTTTTATTTAATTTTTAAAATGGCACATTTATCTCCTGTATCTTATTTTAATGAGCTGTTAAAGCAGTCCTAAAACCTGCTTTTCTAAGTAAATACAAAATTTCACTCTCAGTCTTGGCACGAGCTTCCCTTGAGCTTTGATTGCTGAATTTCAGTTTTATTGCAGGGCCTATTCTGTTTCTGTTCCCATCTTATCTCTCATTCCCAGAGGTAGTGGAGTGGTTACTTGTGCTACTCTCCACATTCTTTTCCTTTCCTGCACAGGAGTCAGATGGTTCTGATTAACTGTAACAGAATCCACCTCCTGGTTTAAAAGGAGGTACAACATAATACAAACATAATATACCACTGTTATTAAAGTGCAAACACACAAAAACAAATGTGGGGGAGGGGGGGTTAGAAAGGGAAATAAAGGGATTGGACAAATTTCATTGGGGAGCAAGTTCCATGTTGTAGGGCCCACTGCCGCAAAACCAGTCTCATGCCTCCTGCTATTTAAGCTTCCCATCAGTCAGTAAAAGGGCTAGTCTACATGCATTTTTTGGTACTACTTCAACAATATCAGTTTCTAAACCATTATAGTTAAAACGGTGCAAAAAGTCTGCATGGATAAGCCCCAAGGCTCAACGAGTAAGTCTTCAGTGTAGCCAGGGCCAACACAGTTAAGACTTAATAAAACAGCACTGCTAATTTAAAGTCAACCTGCTGTAATAATAAACAACTATAGATTATTGACAATCTGTTCCCATCTGTAAGATGGTGCTCTCCTATTATAATGGATGAAACTCAAAAGTCTCAATGTTGTCCAGAGCACACTAAACTTGTGGTGTCCTGGAATAAGTGATAAATAGTTGTGAATAAGCATACAGCTGAATGGATGCTTGCTGTGATGAGCCACATGAGGTGTTTCCTATTCTGAGGTCTGAAAATCTCTCTCTCATGTTGTTTATAATGGGAAATCTGGTTTTCTGGGAATCAAGATAAAGGTTTTTTTAATTAATTGCTGTGTTATTAATTTACTTTATGAACAGTGAGGATATACCAAATGTCTTTCCATATTTTTCCCAAGACAAAATGTAGCTGACACCATACATCCTACACAGTTGCAAAATAGAAAATTTCTAATGATGGCTTTCTTTCCACTTACCATTGTATAAATCAGGGGTTCTCAAACTTATTTGATTGGGCCCCCCTTCTTTGTTCCTGTAGTCGTCTACACACTATCCCCCCCAAAAAAGTTCAGATACTGCCACCCAGCTCTGAAGGCAGAGTGGAGAGCAGTGGCTGCTGACTGGACACCCAGCTCTGAAGGCAGCACTGCGCCAGCAGCAGCAGCACAGAAGTAGGGGTGGCGATGTGAAAATGATATTTGTCAATATCACTTTTCACAGCAGACTTATCACTCCATTGCCACACTTATTTCTGGGCTACTGCTGCCACCCTGGGCTAACAGTCAGAGCCCCACCACCTTCAGGTGAGGGATTGGGGTCCAGGGTGTGGGGGAGGAGTCCAAGCCTGGGTGGCGGGGCTCCAGTTGTCTCCTTTATCCCCACATCCCAGGTGTGCACAGCCCTTCTGCAGGGCTGACAGTCAGAGCTCTTCCTCCCTCCCTCCCCTCAAAAAGCACACAGCTCATGCCTCCTTTGATATATTCCCACGCCTCACTTGGGAGGCCTGCCCCATAATTTGAGAACCGCTGGTATAAATGATTGAAACTGCAGCCAATGGTTGTCAGATCAGCATGTCTCAAAACAAGAGTTCTTCCCAGTACACATAGTAAGTGGCAATGATTAATCCAGGTTTAATTCATTACTGAATAAGAAAATTGCGAATATTTATACTAATTTCATTTTCTGGCAGAAAAATATCAACTAGAGATCTGTTATGACAATTAGCTAAACTGGGATTAGTTGTTTTGAGTATTATGTGTAACTCTTCTAATTTGTCTTCACCATGTTTCTTGTGTCAGAATACATTTAGGCATGTTTTCTTTTGTGACCTCTAATCCCCCTCTAAAATAAAAAACAAAACAAACCAGATATTTGAGAAGCAAAAGTAATAGATGGAATGTTCAGCTGCATCTTTATCAGTTTATTTTTTCTTTTTGTTTCATTTTTAACAGAATTGATGTCACTCGAAATGACCTTCCATGGGAATTTATGACTGATCATCTCCCAACCATTTTGTTTTTTCCTTATAACAGGTAATGTCATTTCTTTCTCTCAAAGTTTTTTTTTTTTTTTCTTCCATTTCTTGGAGTTTGAAAAATGAATCTGGTTACATGCCTAAGAGGAGAGGAAAGCCAAACAGCAATTCATTACCATGTATTTATCATTATTACCAATGCACTTTCTAAAATAGACATGTGGACAAATGATGATTTTCTGAAAGTGAATTAAATTATAGCCCAAGTGTTATTATTTTATAGTTTGTCAGTATTTATTTGTAAACAGCAATATGTATTACTAACCTTATTTCCTCAAATAATTTTCCCTCTCCTTTGGTTGTGCAGCAGTTCTTTTGGCATTGTCAGAATTGACTAGTGAGTGAGAACTGGAGGGAAGAGAATGACAGGAAAAGAGGCATAGTTAAAAAAGAGACTGTGAGAGATGTCAAAGGATCACACAATGGGTTATTGAAGTAAAAGGCAAGACTTCTTTCTAGTTTTCTATCAAAAAAGTTAGAATAGGCCTGGGCTGAGGTAAAGGGTCAAGCTCTTTCCTAGTTAAACTAATCCATACGTCCTATCTCTTAATAAGATAATTAAAAAAAAAAAACAAAGAAAGTTAAAAACAGGCAAGAATTTAAAAGCTAAATGAAAATAGAAAGTTGTCTTGAATTTATATTAAAAATGCTAATAGGCAAGAGTTAAAAATAAAAGCAATAAAAGTCAAGGAGTTGGAAGTTAAAGGGAAACTCATTGTATCCTCTGATCATAATGGTTTCCTCTGGCCTTAAAAAAAATCTGTGAATCTTTTACCCTACTCCGTGGTGTCAATGATTATATTGTAAGTTGTTTGGGGAAGTTTCTTATATGTTTGTAAAGTGCTTAGAACCTTCCTAAATAATAAGTTTAATGTCTGGTGGAATTGAAGGCTTCTCATTTCACCCAGACAGAGCTTTCTGAACCTTCATTGGTTAAAGTAAAGTTGTTTTGTGTTTCGCCAAGACCTCCATTCTGAATTGGTATTTTTACTCAGTTAAACTTTTTCTTGATTGCATGTAATAGTGGCTTTCACACAGCACATCATTTCCTAGCTGAGGGGACATCTATTGGCTACACAGTTTGACACTCTTCCATCTTTTATGGAGGCAGAAAGCCCTCTACAGTTCTACAGTATTTCTAGCCCCTGTAAACTCACTAGAGAAGATGCCTATATTATACATAATCTAAGGTCTGATTCTACAAATATTTATACATGGAAGTAATTTTACAAATGGGAATAGTCCATTGATGTCTATGAGAATAAAGGCTCATGTGATTAAAATTACACGTGATTAAGTATTTATAGGATAAGGGACTACGTTTTCCTCTGTGAAGCATTATCTGCAGAGGTGTGGGCAGTTTTATGATATTCTCTCTCTGTATACAAGGAATTTTCACACTAGAGCAAGCTTCAACAGAGAATATGTACACAATTTACCTAATTGGCCAGGTTCTCTCTTCTTGTGTGTGAATTGGATTTCATTTTCTCCTTGTTTCTTGCTCCATTAGTGAAGTCATTAATCCTGTTTTGTGACATCATTGTGTTGCCATAAAAGTATGTGAAGTCATAAATGCAACATTATGATTTCACTCCAGGATCAAGCAGAAAGAGAATCTGGTCTGAGGGGGAGAAATGGGTAGCTGAAAAAGCATACATCTGAAATATAAGAGGGGAAGTAGGTACACTTATTATCAAAAGTCTTCTTCAGCAAGGAACCGTTGTTAAAACTGTTTTGAAATTGTACTGGTCTTTAATATGAGATTGTCATGTCTGCATACGATGAGTCAAATGAGAAACAATCTTTTTGCAAATACTAACCATATTCTTGTATTGTTTTTCTGCAGTGTTTGTTAAAGCTAAGTTTTATTTCAACCTATGAATATATTAAACACTGTGCTACAGGTCAAAGGAAAACCACATATGTAAACCAAGTTACATCATGTAATAATTTCCGGAGTAAACTATCAGTGGTTGGTGAAAGATATTTTCTCCTGCAAACTGCATTTAATATTTCACAAAACACTTTGATACAAGTGCAATATTTTTTCAAAGTTTTAAATAATGTTTTGGGGAAATATCAGTTACTTCATCTGTCACCAGGAACTTTAATGTTACTGGTTCTGTTTCTGTTTCTGTTTTACCATAGCAATGAACAATCCCACTGCACTGCTCTAACTTACATCGCAGAAAATGTTAGTATTGCAAAGCACCTTTTTTTTCAGTCTGACTCATTAGCAAATCATTGACCTTTCATAAGGGAAGAGCTAACTTCTGAATTAAATGTAACACATTATCTTAGCTGCATGAAGAGTGGTACTTCTTGATTTAAAAATAAATCTTTAGTAGATTAATACCTCCATAGTAGAATGATGATAAAATTTCCAAAGCAAAATGGCAGGAAGACTAGGAAATGTAAATATGATAAGGGGAAGTGCTTCTAAAAAAAGATTAAAATATTAGTCTATGGTGGTTTCATTTATCCAGATAGACAAGAAAACAAATTATAGAACCATCAAGAAATGAACAAGGAAAACATTTCAGAAAGTATTAGCATAATATAATATGATATGATATACAGAATAATCTTGGGTTCTATGAAAAAAGAGTGCAACACTTTCGTATGGTTTTTGAGGAAACAAGATGAAGAAAATGTGCTTGGTCATTTTTTCCAAGGTTTTCTTCTTATCTTAACTCTTCCCGGTTTGGAGGGGTTTATGGTTTGGGTTATCATCACAAATAGTAAACTTTGTTTCACTTTTAGGAAACTTTATTCTCTTTCATCTTCAGAAATAAAATTGGGAATCTAATTTTATTAAATTTAGAAGCTCAGAAAAATATATATATGTAAATTTCAGAGAACACTGTAGATTAGTGGTTTTTTTTTTAAACAATGTGTGTATAGGCAGAGATCCTAAAGTTACCTTTAATTACAATCAAAATTAAAATCAAATTTAAAGTTCTGCTTAGAAGAGGGGAGGGGGATCTTTCACTGTAGCAATCAACCAATTAAACTTCTGAGTTCATGTCATATTATACAGAATTGTATGGAAATACAGGGGGTGTGGTTGGGGTTCTGTTACCATTTGAACGACTGTTTCAACAAACAGGAAAAAAACACAAAAACAGAACTTTATGTTCCTAGAATTTGTTATGGCTATGAGAGGACTCCTGTATGAAATCCACTGTGGACAATGGCAAGCAGCTTTAATGTACTGCTTCACTGGTCAGATACTGTAGTAATGGGCACTGCGGAAAAAAATTAAGTGGCCGCTGTGTCACAAAAATATATGACATTGTTTCTGTAGATTTCTAAGCAAGTGCTTTAAACTCTGTTCCATGATCAGAAACTAAATATTTACTGTACAGAACATATTCAGGAACTTTTTTTGGGGGGTTGTTCGGTCGTATTAGTTTATCACCAGTATTAATATTTTTCCTGATATTTGAAACACTTTGGAGGAAACAACTTTTGTATAATGGCTGAGATCTATTACAAGCCAATTAAATTAGTTTTATTTCTGTTGATTTTGAAGACAAATCAATTAAACACTCGTTCATTCCTTTCCCAGCATAGTTTCACAAACTTGTTTCTGAACAGGTCTCCTGTGTCTAAGTGGCTATAACAGAAAAAGACATTTTAAACAGAGGTGGACTTTGATACGTTTGGAGTCTGGGAGGACAAAGACCCAAGAGAGGATTTATTGCTTTTCTATTGTATTTCATGTTCTTTTTCTATTTTTCTTATTATTATAAAGCAATATCTAGAGGCACTTTTTTCTTTAAGAAAAATAAAGTTCACATTCGGAGTTGAGAGTAAAGTTAACGTTTCTTCAGGTAGATTTTTAAAAGAATATTGTCAAGCTTGTTAGACCTAAGAACTGACTTGCCATGATATTGGAGCCATATTGAAATTTTTGTTCTCTGGATTATTTTAAATTTAATTTATTTCTTTTTTGCATCAAATATTCCACATTGCCCTGTGTAAAATTTTGCCTGACTCCCATTTTAAGAGTCAGTTTGTTTTTTTCAGTTTCTTTTAACTTTGCCAAACTGTAACCATTTGGGCTGAAATTTTACATGCTGGCTGTGCAAGTTGGGCTGAATTTTTTGGAAAATTTCAGCTAAAATGGTTTAGCTGTTTCAAAGACGGGGCTAGGGATAAATACGTGGATTACCCATATTTAAAAACAATCTGGCAATCTTTTCTTTGAACAGCTCAAGCGCCCCCTTTCCTCCCCCTTCCCTCCCCAATGCTTGGAGCAGGGACTTGAAATTTGATGGGGAGTGGTTTTAGTGTCAGGGATATGCCTTTTGTCATCTCCATGAAAATTTGCACATATTTGGCCAAGCTGTAAACTCAAGTTATAAAAGAGGCAGGGATCCTGTGGCAAAACTAGTATGCAATCATGTGCTTACTCTCATAATGAATATGCACACGGGAACTGAATTAAGGTTGCACGGTGCTTGAGTTTGCAACCTTAATATTCTTTTAATGTAGTGTTTTTGTGTGTAATTATTTTAAAAGTAGATTTTTAGACTTCTAGTGAACTAACTTACTTGTGACTTAAATGGTACTGAAACAACCCATGTGATGTGATAGCAATCTCTGTCATAAGGTGTGTCTTGTCTTATTTTTCTTTTATCTAGTCTTATAATCAGCTGCTATGTTTGCCTTCCTGCTCCCTCCCTCTCATTGTTTAATTGCTTGTCTTTCCTCTCTTCTCTCTGCTCTGTTTTCTTCCTAATGCTATTGTCTGGTGTATATTTTTAAAAACCAATTTTAAATGGTTATTTTGGAGCCTATCACCATAATATCTGAGCAGTCCTTTATCTTTTAGGCTCATGGTTTAGTAAAACATGACTTTTTTCCTCACTGTGTTTCTATAAACAAGAGAGGTAGGGGTGTGTGTGTGTGTGTGTGTGTGTGTGTGTGTAAAGAAAATGGTTGTGATGTAATAAATGGTCATTATTATATATGAGTAAATTTTGTCTTTGTGTAGATTCCATATTTTTGCCAAATCATGACAAGCTGCATTACATTTGTGTGCTCTTGTAGTTAGCAATTGAGAAGCACAAGACTGTGAGTATAGAAGTGACTTATCTGATCATGAGACGTTTGTAGGGGAAAAGAACTTTATCCATGTCATTACTTGTTTACTCTTTCAAGAATAGCTTAGCTTTGAACAGGAACTTCATTTGGCATAGGTTTTTGGACCGTTAGTAAAAGGGGATCATGTTGCTTTTCCTACCTGAAATGGAATAAACAGAAGCTGCCATAAATTAAACGAAGTAAACAAACAATGTAATGTAATATGAATGTTCCGTACATTAATAAATTCGAGTATTTTCCTGGATTTCATAGAGAGTATCTTTTGAGGCAGCAGTGCGCTTAATAGGTCAACGTAAGTACATACTCTTCCTTCTTCCCTATGTATAAACAACTAAAGCAGCCCAGGAAGCATTGTTTTAGATTTAGATGATTTGGAAGGGTATTTGGAGTTGGCAGTTGTGTCCATTTTACAGAAGTGATAGCAGTACCTTTTGTGAGGCATTAGGTACTGCTGTTAGATCTGTGAATAGGTGGAATATAGAGCATCCCATTCTGATCAGATTTTCTCATTTCCACTCCAGCCAGGAAACAATCTAGTGTATTTTTCAACCCTCATCTCATTCTTTTCTTTCTGTAGCTTTTTTGCTCCAGTTTGGAGGTATGCCTTTTAGTCCTTTTGGGTAGCCTCAGATATTGGTCACCTTTTTAATGGTGTTATTGATTGATCCAGAGTCGGCTTCTAGCTTCTGTATTTTATGGTAATGGGACTTTTATCCTTAGTTCAGCAAAACTCCCATTAACTTCAGTGGGAACTTTGCTTGACTCACCAAGTCTAAGCATTATGTTTTTGCAGTTTGATTCTTTCATGGATTAGGCAGCTAAATAGAATTCAAAGAGTTTTTCACTGTTTTGTTTCACTGAACTATATAAGGTATAATACTCCTATCATTTAGTCATCTTTGAAACACCCACTTCTGTTGTTTTTATTTCCTGGTCTGCAGGGTATATTGTGCTGACTGATACAACACTGTAACCTAGTCCTGGTATTGAATCTTTCTTCTTTTGGAATAGTCCATTTTGGGTGCATTCCACAAGTAATGCTTTTACCCATCTCACTTTGATTCACTTACAGACAGGCTCCCACTTCCTCAGGGTGATTAACGTGAGTTTATCCAATTTGATGGGTCACACTGTGTGCATATTACATGCTGTAAATCCCGTTACTGATTTGGCAAACAAAGGAACTTTGTAGAAAAGAGTGCAGCTGGTGCTCTTCAATAAATCCCTGAATTTGGACGGAGGGATTATAATCACGGTTGGAGTTGCTGAATATACGAGTTGTTTCTCTATCCCGTGAAGTTCTGCAGCATAAGACAGTGAGTCCCATGCCCAATTCTCCTAAACAACTTTAACATTGTCTCAATAAATCTCAGATTTGTATTTAATAAACAAACAGGATTTTGCTGGTTAAAAGTGTACCCCAGGCTTAATACTTGTCTTAAGCAAAGATATTCCTGATTAGAATTGTGGAAATATGATAGTTTCCCACTAATTTACAGTAGGTGGTAACAAGTTAATTTTTATCTGGAAACTGCATAGTATGAGATCTACTATAAGGGGGAAAGTACACTTTGGACTGGATAAAGTTTTTCCTTTGTTACCTCACTTTTAGAGTTCAATTAAGGCAAACTTGTATAAAACCAGTTACCTCTATTCAGAAAAATCACTGTTCTATAGTAAGAGATATTTTATCTTTACCATATCAAAGGTGAAAAAGCTTAATTTGGGGGGTGAGGGAGAAAGGTGTATATTATTTTTCCATTCAAAAATGTTTCTTTGGACACTAAAAACCACAAATTACTTCAACATTTTTATAAACAGTGTAAAATTGTAACCTACTGTATAACCCTTTAAACTGGGTCTGTTTCTAAGTCGAACTGTGCCATTTTGTTGGGTACCTGAAATTTAAGAACCCATCCGAGGAAAATGCAGTATGCTGATGATTGTTGTTGAGCATTTGCAAGTGCGGTTTTCTATTAAAATGACAGACAGGACTG